>NW_026775782.1:112500-115000 GCF_030987335.1 Cornus florida | reverse complement strand
TAAGAAATGCTTTGCTCGAGACGGATTTCGATTTGGAGGTCCCCCGAGTTAATTTTGCCCATTATGACTCCTCGCCCGCACGCTCGTGCACCCCGGCGTGCACGTGGGCATCGTTGGCTAAAAAATGAAGTTTGGAGTTTGGGTTTGAAAATTTTATGGGAGCTTCCTAGAAGCCTAAGAAGTGCTTTGCTCGAGACGGATTTCGATTTGGAGGTCCCCCGAGTTAATTTTGCCCATTATGACTCCTCGCCCGCACGCTTAAGCACCCCCGCGTGCACGTGGGCATTGTGTGCTAAAAAATGAAGTTTGGAGTTTGGGTTTGAAAATTTTATGGGAGCTTCCTAGAAGCCTAAGAAATGCTTTGCTCGAGACGGATTTCGATTTGGAGGTCCCCCGAGTTAAGTTTGCCCTTTATGACTCCTCGCCCGCATGCTCGTGCACACCGGCGTGCACGTGGGCATCGTATGCTAAAAAATGAAGTTTGGAGTTTGGGTTTGAAAATTTTACGGGAACTTCCTAGAAGCCTAAGAAATGCTTTGCTCGAGACGGATTTCGATTTGGAGGTCCGCCGTGTTAATTTTGCCAATTACGGCTCCTCGCCCGCACGCTCGTGCACCCCGACGTGCACACCGGCGCGCACGTGGGCATCGTATGCTAAAAAATGAAGTTTGGAGTTTGGGTTTGAAAATTTTACGGGAACTTCCTAGAAGCCTAAGAAATGCTTTGCTCGAGACGGATTTCGATTTGGAGGTCCCCCGAGTTAATTTTGCCCATTACGACTCCTCGCCCGCACGCTCGTGCACCCCGGCGTGCACGTGGGCATAGTATGCTAAAAAATGAAGTTTGGAGTTTGGGTTCGGAAATTTTATGGGAGCTTCCTAGAAGCCTAAGAACTGCTTTGCTCGAGACGGATTTTGATTTGGAGATCCCCCGAGTTAGTTTTGCCCATTATGACTCCTCCCCCGCACGCTCAAGCACCCCCGCGTGCACGGGGGCATCGTATGCTAAAAAATGAAGTTTGGAGTTTGGGTTTGGAAATTTTATGGGAGCTTCCTAGAAGCCTAAGAAGTGCTTTGCTCGAGACGGATTTCGATTTGGAGGTCCCCCGAGTTAATTTTGCCCATTATGACTCCTCGCCCGCACGCTTAAGCACCCCCGCGTGCACGTGGGCATTGTGTGCTAAAAAATGAAGTTTGGAGTTTGGGTTTGAAAATTTTACGGGAACTTCCTAGAAGCCTAAGAAATGCTTTGCTCGAGACGGATTTCGATTTGGAGGTCCCCCGAGTTAATTTTGCCCATTACGACTCCTCGCCCGCACGCTCGTGCACCCCGGCGTGCACGTGGGCATCGTATGCTAAAAAATGAAGTTTGGAGTTTGGGTTTGAAAATTTTATGGGAGCTTCCTAGAAGCTTAAGAAGTGTTTTGCTCGAGACGGATTTCGATTTGGAGGTCCCCCGAGTCAATGTTGCCCATTATGGCTCCTCTCCCGCATGCTCAAGCACCCCTGCGTGCACGTGGGCATTGTATGCTAAAAAATAAAGTTTGGAGTTTGGGTTTGGAAGTTTTATGGGAGCTTCCTTGAAGCTTAAGAAGTGTTTTGCTCGAGACGGATTTCGATTTGGAGGTCCCCCGAGTCAATGTTGCCCATTATGGCTCCTCGCCCGCACGCTCAAGCACCCCGGCGTGCACGTGGGCATTGTATGCTAAAAAATAAAGTTTGGAGTTTGGGTTTGGAAGTTTTATGGGAGCTTCCTAGAAGCTTAAGAAGTGTTTTGCTCGAGACGGATTTCGATTTGGAGGTCCCCCGAGTCAATGTTGCCCATTATGGCTCCTCTCCCGCATGCTCAAGCACCCCTGCGTGCACACCGGCGTGCACGTGGGCATTGTAGGCTAAAAAATGAAGTTTGGAGTTTGGGTTTGGAAATTTTATGGGAGCTTCCTTGAAGCCTAAGAAGTGTTTTGCTCGAAACGGAATTCGATTTGGAGGTCCCCCGAGTCAATTTTGCCCATTACGACTCCTCGCTCGCATGCAATATCTACTCCTGTCAGAGCTGTGGTTTTACTTAAGACTACTATAGGGGGGGGGGAGTTCTCAGCACCAAGAGCTGCAAGTAAGGCCATTGCTTGCTTTGCAGTCTCGATTGCTCTACTAGTGAATAGTAGATGTCTTGGTTAGCTTGGAACGAAAAAAAAAATTTTTTGGGGAAAAAAAAAAAAAAAAGTTTTTGTGAAAAAAAATTTTTCGAAAAAAAAAAAAAAAAAAAAAATTTTTTTGGATGCCTCGGTCTTCTATTTGTTTTGCTTGGGTAGATTAGGAAAAAAAAAAAAAAAAATTTTTTTGTTGGATGCCTCGGTCTTCATATTCTTTCTCGGCTATTTCGAAAAAAAAAAAAAAAAATTCCGGGAAAGAGAAAAAAAAAATTATTTTTTGTTGGTTGCCTCGGTCTTCATGTTCTTTCTCTGGTATATGGGAAAGAAAAAAAAAAAAAAAAAATTTTG
>NW_026775782.1:70000-72500 GCF_030987335.1 Cornus florida | reverse complement strand
CCCCGCGTGCACGTGGGCATTGTGTGCTAAAAAATGAAGTTTGGAGTTTGGGTTTGAAAATTTTATGGGAGCTTCCTAGAAGCCTAAGAAATGCTTTGCTCGAGACGGATTTCGATTTGGAGGTCCCCCGAGTTAAGTTTGCCCTTTATGACTCCTCGCCCGCATGCTCGTGCACACCGGCGTGCACGTGGGCATCGTATGCTAAAAAATGAAGTTTGGAGTTTGGGTTTGAAAATTTTACGGGAACTTCCTAGAAGCCTAAGAAATGCTTTGCTCGAGACGGATTTCGATTTGGAGGTCCGCCGTGTTAATTTTGCCAATTACGGCTCCTCGCCCGCACGCTCGTGCACCCCGACGTGCACACCGGCGCGCACGTGGGCATCGTATGCTAAAAAATGAAGTTTGGAGTTTGGGTTTGAAAATTTTACGGGAACTTCCTAGAAGCCTAAGAAATGCTTTGCTCGAGACGGATTTCGATTTGGAGGTCCCCCGAGTTAATTTTGCCCATTACGACTCCTCGCCCGCACGCTCGTGCACCCCGGCGTGCACGTGGGCATAGTATGCTAAAAAATGAAGTTTGGAGTTTGGGTTCGGAAATTTTATGGGAGCTTCCTAGAAGCCTAAGAACTGCTTTGCTCGAGACGGATTTTGATTTGGAGATCCCCCGAGTTAGTTTTGCCCATTATGACTCCTCCCCCGCACGCTCAAGCACCCCCGCGTGCACGGGGGCATCGTATGCTAAAAAATGAAGTTTGGAGTTTGGGTTTGGAAATTTTATGGGAGCTTCCTAGAAGCCTAAGAAGTGCTTTGCTCGAGACGGATTTCGATTTGGAGGTCCCCCGAGTTAATTTTGCCCATTATGACTCCTCGCCCGCACGCTTAAGCACCCCCGCGTGCACGTGGGCATTGTGTGCTAAAAAATGAAGTTTGGAGTTTGGGTTTGAAAATTTTACGGGAACTTCCTAGAAGCCTAAGAAATGCTTTGCTCGAGACGGATTTCGATTTGGAGGTCCCCCGAGTTAATTTTGCCCATTACGACTCCTCGCCCGCACGCTCGTGCACCCCGGCGTGCACGTGGGCATCGTATGCTAAAAAATGAAGTTTGGAGTTTGGGTTTGAAAATTTTATGGGAGCTTCCTAGAAGCTTAAGAAGTGTTTTGCTCGAGACGGATTTCGATTTGGAGGTCCCCCGAGTCAATGTTGCCCATTATGGCTCCTCTCCCGCATGCTCAAGCACCCCTGCGTGCACGTGGGCATTGTATGCTAAAAAATAAAGTTTGGAGTTTGGGTTTGGAAGTTTTATGGGAGCTTCCTTGAAGCTTAAGAAGTGTTTTGCTCGAGACGGATTTCGATTTGGAGGTCCCCCGAGTCAATGTTGCCCATTATGGCTCCTCGCCCGCACGCTCAAGCACCCCGGCGTGCACGTGGGCATTGTATGCTAAAAAATAAAGTTTGGAGTTTGGGTTTGGAAGTTTTATGGGAGCTTCCTAGAAGCTTAAGAAGTGTTTTGCTCGAGACGGATTTCGATTTGGAGGTCCCCCGAGTCAATGTTGCCCATTATGGCTCCTCTCCCGCATGCTCAAGCACCCCTGCGTGCACACCGGCGTGCACGTGGGCATTGTAGGCTAAAAAATGAAGTTTGGAGTTTGGGTTTGGAAATTTTATGGGAGCTTCCTTGAAGCCTAAGAAGTGTTTTGCTCGAAACGGAATTCGATTTGGAGGTCCCCCGAGTCAATTTTGCCCATTACGACTCCTCGCTCGCATGCAATATCTACTCCTGTCAGAGCTGTGGTTTTACTTAAGACTACTATAGGGGGGGGGGAGTTCTCAGCACCAAGAGCTGCAAGTAAGGCCATTGCTTGCTTTGCAGTCTCGATTGCTCTACTAGTGAATAGTAGATGTCTTGGTTAGCTTGGAACGAAAAAAAAAATTTTTTGGGGAAAAAAAAAAAAAAAAGTTTTTGTGAAAAAAAATTTTTCGAAAAAAAAAAAAAAAAAAAAAATTTTTTTGGATGCCTCGGTCTTCTATTTGTTTTGCTTGGGTAGATTAGGAAAAAAAAAAAAAAAAATTTTTTTGTTGGATGCCTCGGTCTTCATATTCTTTCTCGGCTATTTCGAAAAAAAAAAAAAAAAATTCCGGGAAAGAGAAAAAAAAAATTATTTTTTGTTGGTTGCCTCGGTCTTCATGTTCTTTCTCTGGTATATGGGAAAGAAAAAAAAAAAAAAAAAATTTTGGATGCCTCGGTCTTCTTGTTCTCGGTTGGATTTATCGAAAAAAAAAAAAAAAAAAAAAAAAAAAAAAAAAAAAATTTTGATGCCTCGGTCTTCTTGTTCTTGCTTTGGTATATCGGAGAAAAAAAAAAAAAAATTTTTTGGATGCCTCGGTCTTCTTGTTCATTCTTCGGTATATCAAAAAAAAAAAAAAAAAAAAAAAAAAAATTTGAGACTTCGGTCTTCTTGTTCTTGCTTTGGTATATCGGAGAAAAAAAAAAAAAAAAATT
>NW_026775782.1:52500-55000 GCF_030987335.1 Cornus florida | reverse complement strand
TTGACAAGCCCAAGGAATGAGCGTAGCTCTGTCACCTTAGTGGGCGGCTCCCACTCTTGAATGGCCCTCACCTTTGCCTCATCCATCATCAGCTTGCCATCCCGTATCTTATGCCCTAGGAACAACACCTCCTCTTGGGCAAATGAGCATTTCTCCATCTTCACATATAGGTCGTTCTCCCGTAGGACTTGGAAGACCGCCCTCAAGTGCTGCACGTGCTCCTCTAGAGTGGTGCTATACACAACAATATCATCCAAGTACACCACCACAAAGCGATCCAAGTAGGGATGGAAGAGCTTGTTCATCAAAGTACAAAAAGTAGCAGGTGCATTGGTGAGGCCAAACGGCATAACAAGAAACTCATAGGAGCCATACCTCGTTACACATGTAGTCTTAGGCTCATCCCCGTCCGCTATCCGCACCTGGTAGTACCCCGAGCGCAAGTCAAGCTTAGTGAAGTAGCGTGCTCCACCAAGCTGATCAAAGAGATCGGCAATGAGAGGAATGGGGTACTTGTTTTTGATAGTCACCTTGTTGAGCGCCCGGTAGTCGATGCACATGCGCAAGGACCCGTCCTTCTTCCTTTGGAACAACACCGGTGCGCCATATGGGGCCTTCGATGGTCGAATATAGCCCGCATCTAACAGCTCCTTAAGTTGCCTCCGCAACTCCTCCAACTCTGGGGGTGCCATCCGATAGGGCACCAAAGCAGGGGGTTTAGAACCCGATTCCAGCTCAATCTTATGATCCACCTCCCTCCTAGGTGGAAGTTTCTTGGGCAGCTCTTTAGGCATCACGTCCGTGTACTCGTCTAGCACGGCTCGTATCTCCTTAGGCACCTCTTCTTGTGGGGAAGGGACTAGTTCATCTTCGGGTGTCTCCAGTAACGTAGCAAGGTAGCTAGTCTCTCCCTTCTTGAAGCCCTTCTTGAACTGCATAGCTGACAAAGCTTGGGCTTCCAACTTGGCGCCTCGCTCCACCGGCACCATGCATGCTGTGTTGCCTTCCATAATACACATAGTGTTAGCAAAAGGAATGGGGAAGGCTCTCACCTTGTCTAAGAACTCCAACCCAAGGACTAGTTTGAAGTCGTCCATGGGTACCACCGATAGATCTATGTGGCCACCCCACTCGCCAATGCATGCTTGGACGCCGTGTGCCATGCCATGTATAGCCTTTGCCGCCGAGTTAACTGCCTTCATGGAGCCCCCTTCTTTGCTATACTTGAGGCCCAACCTCTTGGCCTCGTCAAGGCTCACAAAGTTATGGGATGCACCCGTGTCCACCAAAGCACGTGTGGGTGTCCCATTGATGCTCGCCTCCACGAACATTAGTCCTTTAGCCACCGCCTTAGGGACTTCAGTTTTAGCCTTGATGGCATTAAGGATTTGCAATGAACCCATCTGCGCCTCCTCCTGTTGTTGTTCTTCATAGCGGCTCGTCATGGCATTGAGGGTCTTCCGCTTTGGGCAATCTCGTATCCAATGTGGTCCATCACATATGAAGCAAGAACCCTTAGGCTTGGGTGCTCCTTCCTTGTTCTCCCTTCCCTCTTTGCCTCCATAGCCACCACCTGGCTTACGGGACCAATCCTTGTGGGGTGCAGCGCCCTTGTCTCCCCCACCTTTGCCGGCATACCTCCCCTTGTCCTTGTCTTTGTCTTTTGGCTTGGACGAGGGTTCCTTCTTGGAGCTGAAATCAATAAAGGACTCCGCCTCTGCAATAGCTGTGGCAAGGTCTTGCACGTTGCGGCGCCTCAACTCCGTCTTAGCCCACAACTGCAATCCATCCATGAAGAAGAAAAGAGAGTCCTTGTCGGATAGATCCGGGATCTCAAGAGTCAAGTTAGTGAATTCCTTCACATAGTCCCGAATCGACCCAACCTGTTTTAGCCTTCGGAGTCTGCCCCTAGCTTCATCCTCGGCATTCTCAGGATAGAAATGCTTCTTAATTTCCCTAGTGAAATCAGCCCAAGTATCAATAGAGACCGTACCTTTGCCTATGTCACCATACTTTTTCCTCCACCATAGCATGGCATGGTCGGTGAGGTAGTGGGTCGCCGTGCGTATCTTGATGGTCTCATCGGTCATGCCCGTAGCCTCAAAGTATTGCTCCATGCTGAAGAGGAAGTTCTCCAACTCCCTGGCTACCCGGTTCCCACCATAGCACTTAGGCTTGGGAATATCAACCCGGGGTGCTACTACCCCCGTAGTAGCTGTGCCGGACGCCACCGCCCGTTTGCACAATGTCCAGTCCGCTCGCATTTCCTCCACTTGCTCGCGGAAAGTGCCAAGCTCCTGATCAACATAGCCACGTAGGGTGGCAAACTCCCCCAACATAAGTTCTCGAAGTGCTTGGAGCTCCTGCCGAAAGTCACCACTTAGGGCATTGAGTGACCCTTTGACAGCATTTTGGACCTCAACGTCCTCCGACTCCAGCCCATCCATGCGCTGGTGAGCATCCTCAAGCTGCTCCAACACGTTGGCTATGGACCCCTCCA
>NW_026775782.1:32500-35000 GCF_030987335.1 Cornus florida | reverse complement strand
ATGGGAGCTTCCTAGAAGCCTAAGAAGTGCTTTGCTCGAGACGGATTTCGATTTGGAGGTCCCCCGAGTTAATTTTGCCCATTATGACTCCTCGCCCGCACGCTTAAGCACCCCCGCGTGCACGTGGGCATTGTGTGCTAAAAAATGAAGTTTGGAGTTTGGGTTTGAAAATTTTATGGGAGCTTCCTAGAAGCCTAAGAAATGCTTTGCTCGAGACGGATTTCGATTTGGAGGTCCCCCGAGTTAAGTTTGCCCTTTATGACTCCTCGCCCGCATGCTCGTGCACACCGGCGTGCACGTGGGCATCGTATGCTAAAAAATGAAGTTTGGAGTTTGGGTTTGAAAATTTTACGGGAACTTCCTAGAAGCCTAAGAAATGCTTTGCTCGAGACGGATTTCGATTTGGAGGTCCGCCGTGTTAATTTTGCCAATTACGGCTCCTCGCCCGCACGCTCGTGCACCCCGACGTGCACACCGGCGCGCACGTGGGCATCGTATGCTAAAAAATGAAGTTTGGAGTTTGGGTTTGAAAATTTTACGGGAACTTCCTAGAAGCCTAAGAAATGCTTTGCTCGAGACGGATTTCGATTTGGAGGTCCCCCGAGTTAATTTTGCCCATTACGACTCCTCGCCCGCACGCTCGTGCACCCCGGCGTGCACGTGGGCATAGTATGCTAAAAAATGAAGTTTGGAGTTTGGGTTCGGAAATTTTATGGGAGCTTCCTAGAAGCCTAAGAACTGCTTTGCTCGAGACGGATTTTGATTTGGAGATCCCCCGAGTTAGTTTTGCCCATTATGACTCCTCCCCCGCACGCTCAAGCACCCCCGCGTGCACGGGGGCATCGTATGCTAAAAAATGAAGTTTGGAGTTTGGGTTTGGAAATTTTATGGGAGCTTCCTAGAAGCCTAAGAAGTGCTTTGCTCGAGACGGATTTCGATTTGGAGGTCCCCCGAGTTAATTTTGCCCATTATGACTCCTCGCCCGCACGCTTAAGCACCCCCGCGTGCACGTGGGCATTGTGTGCTAAAAAATGAAGTTTGGAGTTTGGGTTTGAAAATTTTACGGGAACTTCCTAGAAGCCTAAGAAATGCTTTGCTCGAGACGGATTTCGATTTGGAGGTCCCCCGAGTTAATTTTGCCCATTACGACTCCTCGCCCGCACGCTCGTGCACCCCGGCGTGCACGTGGGCATCGTATGCTAAAAAATGAAGTTTGGAGTTTGGGTTTGAAAATTTTATGGGAGCTTCCTAGAAGCTTAAGAAGTGTTTTGCTCGAGACGGATTTCGATTTGGAGGTCCCCCGAGTCAATGTTGCCCATTATGGCTCCTCTCCCGCATGCTCAAGCACCCCTGCGTGCACGTGGGCATTGTATGCTAAAAAATAAAGTTTGGAGTTTGGGTTTGGAAGTTTTATGGGAGCTTCCTTGAAGCTTAAGAAGTGTTTTGCTCGAGACGGATTTCGATTTGGAGGTCCCCCGAGTCAATGTTGCCCATTATGGCTCCTCGCCCGCACGCTCAAGCACCCCGGCGTGCACGTGGGCATTGTATGCTAAAAAATAAAGTTTGGAGTTTGGGTTTGGAAGTTTTATGGGAGCTTCCTAGAAGCTTAAGAAGTGTTTTGCTCGAGACGGATTTCGATTTGGAGGTCCCCCGAGTCAATGTTGCCCATTATGGCTCCTCTCCCGCATGCTCAAGCACCCCTGCGTGCACACCGGCGTGCACGTGGGCATTGTAGGCTAAAAAATGAAGTTTGGAGTTTGGGTTTGGAAATTTTATGGGAGCTTCCTTGAAGCCTAAGAAGTGTTTTGCTCGAAACGGAATTCGATTTGGAGGTCCCCCGAGTCAATTTTGCCCATTACGACTCCTCGCTCGCATGCAATATCTACTCCTGTCAGAGCTGTGGTTTTACTTAAGACTACTATAGGGGGGGGGGAGTTCTCAGCACCAAGAGCTGCAAGTAAGGCCATTGCTTGCTTTGCAGTCTCGATTGCTCTACTAGTGAATAGTAGATGTCTTGGTTAGCTTGGAACGAAAAAAAAAATTTTTTGGGGAAAAAAAAAAAAAAAAAGTTTTTGTGAAAAAAAATTTTTCGAAAAAAAAAAAAAAAAAAAAAAATTTTTTTGGATGCCTCGGTCTTCTATTTGTTTTGCTTGGGTAGATTAGGAAAAAAAAAAAAAAAAATTTTTTTGTTGGATGCCTCGGTCTTCATATTCTTTCTCGGCTATTTCGAAAAAAAAAAAAAAAAATTCCGGGAAAGAGAAAAAAAAAATTATTTTTTGTTGGTTGCCTCGGTCTTCATGTTCTTTCTCTGGTATATGGGAAAGAAAAAAAAAAAAAAAAAATTTTGGATGCCTCGGTCTTCTTGTTCTCGGTTGGATTTATCGAAAAAAAAAAAAAAAAAAAAAAAAAAAAAAAAAAAATTTTGATGCCTCGGTCTTCTTGTTCTTGCTTTGGTATATCGGAGAAAAAAAAAAAAAAATTTTTTGGATGCCTCGGTCTT
>NW_026775782.1:0-2500 GCF_030987335.1 Cornus florida | reverse complement strand
CTCCTCCCCCGCACGCTCAAGCACCCCCGCGTGCACGGGGGCATCGTATGCTAAAAAATGAAGTTTGGAGTTTGGGTTTGGAAATTTTATGGGAGCTTCCTAGAAGCCTAAGAAGTGCTTTGCTCGAGACGGATTTCGATTTGGAGGTCCCCCGAGTTAATTTTGCCCATTATGACTCCTCGCCCGCACGCTTAAGCACCCCCGCGTGCACGTGGGCATTGTGTGCTAAAAAATGAAGTTTGGAGTTTGGGTTTGAAAATTTTACGGGAACTTCCTAGAAGCCTAAGAAATGCTTTGCTCGAGACGGATTTCGATTTGGAGGTCCCCCGAGTTAATTTTGCCCATTACGACTCCTCGCCCGCACGCTCGTGCACCCCGGCGTGCACGTGGGCATCGTATGCTAAAAAATGAAGTTTGGAGTTTGGGTTTGAAAATTTTATGGGAGCTTCCTAGAAGCTTAAGAAGTGTTTTGCTCGAGACGGATTTCGATTTGGAGGTCCCCCGAGTCAATGTTGCCCATTATGGCTCCTCTCCCGCATGCTCAAGCACCCCTGCGTGCACGTGGGCATTGTATGCTAAAAAATAAAGTTTGGAGTTTGGGTTTGGAAGTTTTATGGGAGCTTCCTTGAAGCTTAAGAAGTGTTTTGCTCGAGACGGATTTCGATTTGGAGGTCCCCCGAGTCAATGTTGCCCATTATGGCTCCTCGCCCGCACGCTCAAGCACCCCGGCGTGCACGTGGGCATTGTATGCTAAAAAATAAAGTTTGGAGTTTGGGTTTGGAAGTTTTATGGGAGCTTCCTAGAAGCTTAAGAAGTGTTTTGCTCGAGACGGATTTCGATTTGGAGGTCCCCCGAGTCAATGTTGCCCATTATGGCTCCTCTCCCGCATGCTCAAGCACCCCTGCGTGCACACCGGCGTGCACGTGGGCATTGTAGGCTAAAAAATGAAGTTTGGAGTTTGGGTTTGGAAATTTTATGGGAGCTTCCTTGAAGCCTAAGAAGTGTTTTGCTCGAAACGGAATTCGATTTGGAGGTCCCCCGAGTCAATTTTGCCCATTACGACTCCTCGCTCGCATGCAATATCTACTCCTGTCAGAGCTGTGGTTTTACTTAAGACTACTATAGGGGGGGGGGAGTTCTCAGCACCAAGAGCTGCAAGTAAGGCCATTGCTTGCTTTGCAGTCTCGATTGCTCTACTAGTGAATAGTAGATGTCTTGGTTAGCTTGGAACGAAAAAAAAAATTTTTTGGGGAAAAAAAAAAAAAAAAGTTTTTGTGAAAAAAAATTTTTCGAAAAAAAAAAAAAAAAAAAAAATTTTTTTGGATGCCTCGGTCTTCTATTTGTTTTGCTTGGGTAGATTAGGAAAAAAAAAAAAAAAATTTTTTTGTTGGATGCCTCGGTCTTCATATTCTTTCTCGGCTATTTCGAAAAAAAAAAAAAAAAATTCCGGGAAAGAGAAAAAAAAAATTATTTTTTGTTGGTTGCCTCGGTCTTCATGTTCTTTCTCTGGTATATGGGAAAGAAAAAAAAAAAAAAAAATTTTGGATGCCTCGGTCTTCTTGTTCTCGGTTGGATTTATCGAAAAAAAAAAAAAAAAAAAAAAAAAAAAAAAAAAAAAATTTGATGCCTCGGTCTTCTTGTTCTTGCTTTGGTATATCGGAGAAAAAAAAAAAAAAATTTTTTGGATGCCTCGGTCTTCTTGTTCATTCTTCGGTATATCAAAAAAAAAAAAAAAAAAAAAAAAATTTGAGACTTCGGTCTTCTTGTTCTTGCTTTGGTATATCGGAGAAAAAAAAAAAAAAAAATTTTGGATGCCTCGGTCTTCTTGTTCATTCTTCGGTATATCAAAAAAAAAAAATTTTTTTGAAGCCTCGGTCTTCTTGTTCTTGCTTTGGTATATCGGAGGAAAATAAAAAAAAATTTTGGTTGCCTCGGTCTTCTTGTTCATTCTTCGGTATATATATATATAAAAAAAAAAAAAAAAAAAAAAAAAAAAAAAAAAAAAAAAAAATTTTGGAAGCCTTGGTCTTCTTGTTCTTGCTTTGGTATATCGGAGAAAAAAAATATATATATTTTGGATGCCTCGGTCTTCTTGTTCATTCTTCGGTATATCAAAAAAGAAAAAAAAAAAATTTTGGATGCCTCGGTCTTCTTATTCATGCTTCGGTATATCGGAGAAAAAAAAAAAAAAAAAAAAATTTTGGATGCCTCGGTCTTCTTCTTCATGCTTCGGTATATCGGAGAAAAAAAAAAAAAAAAAATTTTTGGATGCCTCGGTCTTCTTGTTCTTGCTTGGTGGGCTTTCACTCGATATTTTGTTTTATTTATACCGCGCCAAGCCTTGCTGTCTAGGCCTTTCACTTGAGTGACCGCATGTCATGGACCTGCGAATCATTGGGTGTTGTCCTTGGCAGCTTTAGTTCCTGGCGTGTGGGTGGTGTTTGGTTTGCTTGTGCTGGTTTTTTCCCTGCTTGTGCGGTGAAGTCAGCCGGAGCATTCC
>NW_026775779.1:0-28687 GCF_030987335.1 Cornus florida | reverse complement strand
TTTTAAAGCAGGTACCTTATTGGAGGCAGTGTGTTATACTATCCTCAGCTTTCCTCAATAAGTTCTTATCAACTGTATGTCGAGGTCAGAATGCTTTTTAGATATATCATCTCATAAGTGTTATGGTTTAAAATCTGAAAGTATGATCATGCCATAGGTAGTTTGTGAAGAGCTGGACTGGCTTCCTCTTTATCCAGGCAACATTGGTACCCCAAAATTCTCCCATGGTCATGGAAGTAAAACAAAAAGTCCTCCCAATGCTGAAGCCATCCCCAAAGTATTAGATGTTTGCTCTCACTGGATGCAGAGCTTTATTAAATACAGTAATTGGCTGGAGAACCCTTCTAATATCAAGGCAGCAAGATTTCTCACTAGAGGGTATTTAATTAACCTCATGGTTCTTTGATGATTGAAATTAGTGAGCTGCATCCCCAGTAAATAATTTCTAATGATTTGCTTTCTATTTTCAATGTTCTAGGCACAAGAAGTTAAGGGTGTGCATGGAAGAACTGGGGATACAAAAGTAAGTTGAATGAGGCAAAAACTGTGATATAGTCTCTCTCTCTCTCTATATATATATATATTAATGTATATATATATATATGTATATCTCATGCGCATGCACGCACACACAAATGCATTTGCACATGCATACCCATGAGCACACAACTCTATCTCCTGTTTTAATGGTGAAGCGCACTTATGGCATTTAAGATTGGTGTTCGTAGTGGTACCTAGTCTGTGTCACTATAAAACCATCTAAAATAAAAACTATGGGCAAGGATTCCCGAAGTTGCTATAATCACTATCTGATAGATATGACCATAATTTATTACCGCATCATTTTTCCAAACTACATTTGAAACTCATTGCTTTGTTTTAAGACGACTTCACGTAAAGACGTGTTCATCTCAGTACAAAAGATGCGTATGACAAATCATATGATTCACATGGTTTTAGAAGCCTGAAAAGATAAAAATATTATGGGATTTAGGGGAACACAGTATATATCTGGTTTAATGCTAATATTTGGTTCTGTTTGTTTCCGGGGAAGTTTAGCTCTCATTGCTTTACTACAGATATAAGTTATAAAATGATGGGGAGCATCATATACTAGCATAAGGTAACTATAAAACACTTAATTTGGATTTCTTTGAAATCAGTTTCACTTTGTTTCTGAAAGATTTTATCCATGGATCCAAAAGACTAGCCAATCTACGAGTGGATCATTTCTTAAACATTTTAACTTCAAAAAGATAAATTTTAATTTTTTTTTTTCTCATGATTTTTACACGGTTTAACCTAGAGACTTTTTAACTTTAAAAAAATCGAACATTAATATATTAATGTTTTGATTCTATCTTATTTTTATAAATAAAAAGTAAAAGACCTTCAAAATAGGTTGGTGTATTTTAAGTATTTGTGTGATTGTATCAGCTCATGATTAAAGAATTGAAAGGAAAACTTAGGAGTTGAAGCATTGGTCGAGAATCGAGACTTGAGAGATGCAAAGGTCTGGAAACACAATTACAAATATATATTTAATTTTCTTATTGTAAAATAATGGTTTCATTTTTTTTTTTGATAAGTAAGAAATGTATAGAAAGCGCTCAAAAGGGGAGCGCGTCCCAAGGGAACAACAAACCAAAAACATACGCTAAGCCTTCAAAGAGGCCAAAAAATCGACAATCTCTTCCCTAGATCTAAGATCTCTCCTTGAAACCCAACAAAAAAGAATGGAGAGAATAGAGAACTTAAGAAAAGAAATAGTCCTCTCCTTTCCCTCGAAATATCTCCTATTCCTCTCGAGCCAAATACACCACCAGACACAAAGAGGCGTAGCCCTCCAGGCATCTCGGATATGAGCCCCCATTGAGTAACCTCTTTAGGCCTCAATCAACCCTCTAACAGATCCAGGCATGACCCAGTGAATCCCAAAAAGACCAAGCATCAAAACCCAACAGTCCCTAGCCATGGAGCAATGCAACAACAGGTGATCCACCACCTAATTCCTCCTTCTCAAATTATCCTGGGTTAAGATTTTACCCAAAACAGAGGTCCAAGCAAAGAAGGCCACCTTGAGAGGAGCCTTTGAGCGCCAAACTGACTTCCAAGGGAAAAAATCTCCAGGCTCATCTGAAAGACACCTGAAGAAGGACCAAACATCAAAACGGCCCTGAGAGCCAGAGGCCCAAATCCAACAATCAGAATCCGAAACCATAACATCTTGCCGATAAAGCAACTCCAAAAAACAAGTGGCATCCTCAATCTCCCAATCCTGAAAAAGCCGCTTGAATCGAACATCCCAAACCAGTCTCCCGCTATCAAGTTGATAACAGTTGATCATGGCCTGCCTATCCGTAGCAATCCTGAAGAGCCGAGGGAAAGCGAGAGCAAGAGAAATATCCCCACACCAAACATCCTCCCGAAAACTGATCCTCCTACCGTTCCTGAGTCTAAACCGAACATGTTTGGAAAATAATGAAAATTCATCCCAACCCTTCCTAATGAACTTCCAAACCCCCACTCCCCTAGGGCCACGCACCTCAAGAGAACACCAATCTCCTCTACTCTCCCCATACCTACACGTAATAACCCTCCTCCATAGCCAATGTCTCTCCACCCCAAACCTCCACAACCACTTCCCAAGGAGAGCTTTGTTGAAAGGCAACAATCTCCTAAACCTCAAACTTCCAAATCGGCCTACAGACTTGGTCCCAACGAACCAAATGAAACTTGAACTCCTCCCCTCTACCCCCCACAGAAAATTCCGCTGCAATCTCTCAATCCTCTCAGCCACAGAAGAAAGGATTTGGAAAAGAGAGATAAAATAAGAGGGAAGGCAGGAAAGGGTGCTCTTAATCAGAGTAACCCGACCCCCCTTGGAAATGTACTGTTTTTTCCAACCCGCCAGCCTCCTCTCAAACCTATTCACGATAAGATCCCACACCTCCACACACCTCGAAGGAGCTCCCAAAGGCATCCCTAAGTAAGAGATGGGAAAAGTGCCAGTGCAGCAGCCAAGGATACTAGCAAGCATAGCAATATCAGGGACCTCCCCAACTAGCACAAAAACATTCTTACCAACATTCACCTCAAGGCTGGAGACAACTTGGAACCAAATTAGAACAATTAGAACGCATCTTAAATAGTGAAGTTGGGACTCATTCGCATCACAAAGCACGAATGTGTCATCCGCAAACATCAAGTGAGAGATCTCCAACTGACTAGCAACATCTCTGCCCACCCGAAAACCTCTCAAAAAACCCAACTCCACAGCCCTCTTCAACAATCTACTAAGGGTCTCCATCATAAAGAGGAACAAAAAAGGGGAAAGCGGATCCCCCCGTCTCAAGCCCCTCGAGCTAGAAAAAAAACCCGTCAGAGCTCCATTCACAAGAATAGAGAACCGAGCACTGAAGATGCAAAAATGAATCTATTTTCTCCAACGAACACCAAATCCCATCCTCTCCATCAGGTAAAGAAGGAAGGACCAACTTACATGGTCATACGCTTTCTCAATGTCAAGCTTACACAGAACACTCGGAACTCCACTACGTAATCTGGAGTCCACACACTCGCTAGCAATAAGAACTAAGTCCAGAATTTGGCGACTTCCCACAAAGGCGTTCTGAGAGTCAGAGATAATGCCATCCAACACTTCCTCAATCTAAAAGCAAGGACCTTGGCAATTAAATTGTAGATGCATCCTACCAAGCTAATAGGGCGCCACCACCCCCCCCCCCCCCCCCCCCCCCTCCTTTTGGGAATGAGAGCAACGAAAGTGGCATTCAAACTCCTCTCAAAAGAGCCCTGAGCATGGAAAGCATGAAAAGTACCCATCACCTCCCCTTTCTAACCTCCTCCTCCTTGCTTAACCACACCCCTTCCACTCGAATCCTCCCAATATGATTACCCCTCCTATGAGCATTGGCCAATCGATGGAAAAACTTCGTGTTCTTGTCACCCTCCTTAAGCCACAAAGCCCGAGATTTCTGTGTCCACGAAATGCCCTCTATGATAGCAATATCAGCAAATTCCGCTTGACACTGCACCCTCTTAGCCTTCAAGGAATCCGCCAGGGCCTCCTGACCCTCCATCCAATCAATATCAGCAATCTTAGACAATACCCGATTCTTCCTCCAAACAAGATTCCCGAACACCTCTTTGTTCCAAATCTTGGGACAATCCTTAAGAAGACAAAGGTTACCTGCGAGCGTATAGCTTGGGGTGCCAACCACCCCAAACCCTTCCCACCAGGAACGGACCCTCCCAAGAAAGCCTTCAGCACGAAGTCACATATTCTCAAATCTGAAAGGAAAATGACGACTGCGCAACCCACCACAATCCAACAACAATGGAACATGGTCTGAGATAGGACGAGCCAAAGTAGCCTGAACAACATCGGAAAACTTCTCCTCCTATTCTTCCAACACAAGAAAACGATCCAGCCGAGAGAGAGTAGGAGGAGAGCGACCACTAGACCAGGTAAAGGGTCCACCCTTCAAAGGCAAATCCACAAGCCTAGGATCATCAATAAACGACAAGAAGAACTCCATGTTAGCCGTCCACCTCCCCCCCGTCGATCTCTCAAAAGGAGAACACACAACATTAAAATCCCCTCCAATGCACCACAGTAACAAGCATCTCCTCTTGATAACCCCCAGCTCCTCCCACAACAAAGGACGAACACTGTCCTCCGAAGGCCCGTAAACTCCAGAAAAGACCCAATGAAAACCATCCTCCACCAAAGAGAGAACGCACGAAACAGAGAAACTCCCGATCTGAGAATCCACCAAAGAGACCTATCTGTTATCCCACATAATAAGAATTCCACCTGAAGAACCACAAGCATCCAAGGTGCACCACTCCACAAATCTCCCACCCCAAAGGCTCCTCACAATCAAATCCGTCATCGAAGCAATTTTAGTTTCCTGCAAACGCACCACATAACCTCCCCCTTTATTAATTGCCGCCTTCATAACTTTTCTCCTCTACGGGTCATTGAGACCCCAGATATTCCATGATAAGATTCGTAGCATCATAGGGAAACAGTAGAAAATGCATTCCCTCCACTCCTCCCACTGTCCTTCTCCCTGGGCCCCCTCATCCTCTTTCATACGTAACAAACTCATTGGGACTCTGCACCTCCTTCCCTCCTAGCCCATCCTGAACCCCACCCCTGCTTCCCCCCCTATCCAAAATCTGAGAATTCAGCACATCATGGAACAAACTCAACACTTCTTCCATCCTACCCTCAAAAGATACACCCAACAAAGAACCCACCTCCCCACCCTTCTCCCTAAACCACTCCTCAAAATCTTCCATACCTTCAACAACTGCAGCACCCCCTACATCCTTCCCCCTGCAGTCCAACCACAGCCAAAGGAACAACCATCTCCACATTCGGCTCAAAACCATCCCATTGGACTGGCCCCTTATCTCTATCAAACGAAGAATATGAGACATCCTCCCATTCCTCAAGAACATAATTGGAAGGAGAACCAGAAGACCGCGGAGACCCAAACTCCTCTTTAGTCACAAACCCGTTCACAACCATGTGAGCCTACAGCTCCTTTAACAAAGTAGTAGCGGAAACCTCGTCCAGATTAATCCACAAATCACGCCTAACACATACAGAATCTCCCTTGCAGGGCATCTTGGGAAACCGAGAGGAATTCATCGAAAGGCCTTGCCCTCCAAAATGACTCAAATTCACGTCCACCTCCGACTCCATCTCAGAAATCGTCTCCAACTTTTTAGAAACAGAGGACATTACTCCCTTTTCAAGCCCCGAGCATCGTCTCGACACCCCATAAGAAGGGGAACAAAAGGAAGAAGAGGAGTGATTCAGAAGAGAGAGATCAGGCGAAAGGTTGAGCATACCCGGATCAGAATTGGAATCCTTACGCTTCACCCACTTCTGCTTCTCCTTACGCGTCCATCTTTTGCAAACAACTGGAAGAAGAATCTTCTTCTTAAATCGCCGACGGTGACCTTGCACAGGTAGCTTAGCATGCCGTCCATTATTGAAGTACTCTTTAATCGGGCCCGAAGGCTGTGTCTCTAAGTCATCCTTAAAAGAAGACAACGGCCCAAACCTATTACCCACAACCAGCTCAGAGCCACCAGACCCAGACCCCAGCCCAACCTTTAACTCACGGCCCAAACCAGAGGACATGCCCAAAGAGCACCCAACATCCACAACTTGGGCCTCCTCCACTCTAACCGGTCCAAAAGAACTTGAATCAAAACTGCAATCCACTGAAGACCCAGCAATTGGCGCAAGAGAAGAAGGAACACCAACACAAGGAACAAGGCCCCCAATCTCCGGCCCAACAATGGGCCCATCATTAGAAGAGGCTTGCTTAGCTTTTCGGGCCTGATAATTTGAAAAAGAGTTTGAAAAAAACGTGGATACAACTGTTTCCTTTTGAGAACGGGCAAACCCTGCCTGCCAACCACGTGTCCTTTCCCCATGCCTTCCCCACCCACGCGCCCACGCGCCATAGGAACGTGGAAACCACCTCGCGTTCTTCTCCGATCCCCTTCTGCAAATCCGGTCGACGACCATGATTCCCGAAACCTCCACCCCTCTGAAAAAACCGGAGACCTACTTGCCGTCCACGATCCTACAACGAAGGAAAGCCTTCTCTTCTCCTCTGATTGAAGATCCGTTTGAAACACTCCGTATTCTGGATCCAGAGCTCATTTCTCCACACCTTCCATTTTTGAAACTCAGCTAAACCCTTCTGTCCCATAGACTCCCATCTCAGCCACTCCTCCTCCTTTAACAAGTGTGAGCCGTCACCACCTATCCGTCGTTGGGACAAGCTCGGGGTGCTTCTCCTCCCATATAGCCACTTTGTAGCAGAAACTGTCATCGTGAATGAAGATAAAAGGAGGGCAAACACGCCCCACAGAAACAGTGATGCGAACCTTTTCTGCATCCAAGGATTCATCAGCATCCACCCAAACAAAGCCACCACAAAGGTCACCGACTGTCACAAAGAGGGCATGACTCTAAAGGTGAAGAGGGAGGCGGTACAACGTCACCTTCTTCAGCCCCTGTTCTTTCAAAACCTCAGAACAACCCACTCTGAAACTCCAAGTGTCCACACGAAGGGTGGCCTTACCCCAGTCACGACGACCCTCATTGAGCACACATGCTACCTCCGCCAAAGAAGGAAGACGAAAAAGGAACAGAGAATCCGGCAAAGGTGAAACCACCACCTCCGGGGAGACCTTCCAAGCCCGAGATGCCCAAGCAGCAATCTGCCCCCTATCACCCACATCCTTGTCAAACTTACCCAGCAGACAAGACTGGAGATCCTCTTTCCTTCGGCCAACCGATTCATCATTCAAAAAAATCGAAGGTCCTCTGTATGTAACTGCAGATCTTATAGACCTGCCCTGAAAAAGTCGAGGCAAACGCGCAACCTCCAAGAAAGATCGCATAACAAAGAGAGAAAAAAAAAAGGCAAAAAACGATCCGAAGAGGAACAAAAGAAAAAAGGCCCCAAAGAGAAAGAGAAACGCGAAAAAACGAGTAGCAGAGGATTTCACCGGAGTTTATGACTCTGGTGACTGGTCGGAATAGCAGATTCCAGCTGCATCTCCACTACCAGACCCACTCAAACCCCAAAACTTGTGCAGTTCATTCTTTCAATTTAGTTTTGAAACTTAATGTGCATTTATTTACATAAGACAGTAGTCACTAGCATACTCTTTCTCAAAGACGTGTGATGTAACGTATTATGTTTTACATTTTCACTATGAAGCATTTAAAATTTGAGAACTAAGAGTTGGAGCTTGGAAATTTTAGTCAATTAACTTCATCAATTAACTAAGAAATGTGAACGCGACAAAATTTGCATTTGATATGAACTTTGGGTAATAGTGCATGCCATTATAGCAATGCTACTCAAGACGGCATTTTCCCAGCTAGTTGGGTCGGCTATGTGAATTATAATTTTTCATTCTGCTCTAAGGCACAGCCTCAGTCAAACAATATGTTATAATATTTTTCTTCAATTACTCTACCCATGTACCCATGTTTTGGCATTTTTCTTCCCCCATCATTACCCGAGTCCTAGACTATGTCAATCGTCCTAATTGATTCACTCACTGGTACTCTTTGCACTTGTTCAATCCATCTTAATGAAATTTCTTTAATTTTATCTCCAGTGGGTGCTACTACAACCATTTCATGAATGTGTTCGTTTCTTATTCTATCATATTTACCCTTGCCATACATCCATCACAATATTCACATTTTTGCCACACTAATTTATGCATATGTAGTTTTTTAGTTTCCCAACATTTTGTACCGTAAAGAATGACTGATTTAATAACTGTTTTGTAGAGCATCTCTTTGAATCTTAGAGAAATACACCTATCACACAATATTCTAATCACATTCCATTTAACCCACCATGTCTTGCTTTTTTTATTAACATTATCTTCAATTTCTCCTTCATTGCGAATAATTGAGCCTAAATAGCTCAAATGTTCACCTTTTGGTATATCCTGATCATCAATCTTCACTATATCCCTCTTTTTATATCTAGATTTCTTTAAGTTACACTCCATATACTTTAGTTTTTTTTCTTTTAATCTTAAATCCTTTTAATACTAAAGCTTACCTCCATACCTCCAATTTAGCTCTTATTCTTTCTATAGTTTCATTGATTATAATATTATCATCAACCAATAGCATATATTTTGGAATATATTGTTGGAATCTCATCGTGAATGTGTCCGGTCTTTCCATCCCTTAATTTAGAAGTTTATATATAATCTGCTTCCCATATTTTGTATCTTATTTAGAAGAGAGATCACCACATTGTTGTCAGGGGCTTATTACTTATATAATGTTAGGGGCTTATGTGTAATTTCTGAAACTTGTTAGTATAAATACAATGTGGTGGAAGGATGAAAGTATTCTTTTCATTCTTTCTCTCTTTCCCCACCTCTCTCCCTTTCTCTCCACTCTTCCTTCTCTTCTTCTTCTTCATCTTCTTCTACTTTAATTGCTGTTTTGATTATCTCTTAAAGACAACACACGTCTATATTTAGTTTACTGCCTTAAATTTCCTTTTGGGTATTTTTGTAGTGCAGATGCCATGCGTATAATATCAGAATATGATTTCTTTTTCCTTTTGTTAATACGAAAAAGTTGGTCACTCTTGCAGACAGGTGTGATAGATGGAACTTGGCTTATTTAGTTATGAAGAGTGCTTAAACTAAACTCCCAAAACTATCATCTCATGCATGATATTTTTTGACCTGGTTACTGAAGTCGGAAAAATCAAACCTGAAAAGAGAACTTGCCATAACTAAGGCATTCCCAATTTCACTAAGTGATCTCTTGTAAATAACTGAGATTTCTGTCTCGCACAAATTTAACATGGTGAGAGGTGGTCAACGGGTTGGACAAAATCTGACATCAATCCAATTCAATCTGATTATGATTCTGATATAGATCCGTAAATTTAGCAAAAGATTGGTTTGTAGTTGGAGTTGACCAAATAAAGCATATGTTACGATAAATTCCTACTTGATTGTCCCCAAGGTATTTATATGGTTGTGTTGTTTGCTTGTAATGCATTTTTAATAATCATGAATATTGATCGGGTTATGCAAGGTTTTTTTTAAAGATTAGTAGTTGCAGAAAGTACTTGTTTAAGAAAATATGATGCAGGACTGAATTGATTGAAAGCACTGCTAAGCAATCTGTTGAGAGGAGTAGATCTGGAAAAGAGCCAGATTCTTTTGATAAGGTAGTCCTCAATCTCTACAAAAGACAGGTTTGTTTTGAAGTGCATTATTCTATTTGGATTGTGTTTATTTGTAAATGACAATGCCACTCTTCTCTTACTGATTGGACAGTGAAAAATAGGTGGTGTATTTTTTTGTTTGTGCAGCTTAGCTTGTTTCTCTTTTTCATTTCAACTTTAATCAATACTCCGATTTCCAGCAATCTAGAAAGACTTTCACCATTGGGCTGACATCCTAAGGGATTGAAAATTGATGTTATAGTTTTCAAATAACCCTTTGTAAGCGTGGCTTTCACAGTTGTGAATCCTATGAGATTACTTCTAAGCTGTCAATCTTGTAGAACATTCCAATGAAGATGTTTTCATCTTCTCATTGGTGCACTGTATCACAAGATGATTCCCTAAGAGCAGCATCACTTTGCTGTAAATTTGGCGGGATATTAAAGCGGTCCATAGGTTTTATCTTACATTGGTTCCTCCTTTTATGGAAAGTCAGTTTCATTAGTAGTGAGATAAGGAACTCAATAGTTAGGACAGATGGAGGATGAGTTGGATAGGAGTAGGAATTCAAAGGTTAGAACTTCGGTAAACCCTTCTGATGGTGCAATGGCACGGGCTTTTGGTTTTAGGCACTGGAAAGTGTTGAAGAAGCTCTGATAAGGCTAGAGGAGTTGCTTCAGGAGCTGCATGTATCAAGCTCCAATTCTGGAAAAGAGCAATTAAAAGCTGCTTGTTCTGATCTTGAGAGCATAAGGAAACTTAAGAAAGAGGCTGAATTTCTTGAGGCATCTTTCAGAGCAAAGGCAGCTTCTCTTCAGCAGGTACGTTTCTCCAGTTCATTTGATTTAAGGAATAAAATGTTCCCTAGAATGATTTGAGTGCCAAGTGCTGCACACCTGAAATATCTCGCCTTTCTCCTGATGTAGTAAATTATTTGTTGTTATAGAATTTGTGGAGTTTTGTTTTGGATGAGTTGGAAAACAATTGGCTTTTTCCTGTATTGTTTTGATGCAAGAATTTTCTCATTGCTACCTGGGACTTTGTTATCTTTTGCTATTACGAATAAATTAAATTATAAAAATAAATATTTTTAATTGTAAATGCCAGATTATTTTCCCTTACAAGAATCAAAAACTGGTTGCTGATCAATCTGTATCTGTTGGATATGGAGTTTGCGTCAGTCTGCTTCTCATATATGTTTACCTATGTATGTATGTATCAATGTATATCCACATACAACAAACACTGAGAAATGATTTCCCATTAGATGAATAAAAAACAGGCCATCATTTTAGGCTTCCATATCCTCTTGTAACTGTTTAGCCACTCCATTGATGCAACACCAATTGCCTTCAATACAGAGAACTCAACTCCTGTGATCTAGGAGCAGATCCAAGTATATTGTTAAATGGAAAGGTTCATTTAGTTGGTAATGAGCTTTTGTTTTAACTACAGTGCATGCATATCTATGACAGCAGTGAGTCCGGATCCTCTGGTACTGCATCCTGCGGTCCACATCACACACACACACACACACACACACGTGTGAGCGGTCACGCAAGTGTGTGTGATGTGGACCGCCGGATGCAGTACACTTGATCCACTCATGACACAATTATGCTTCTTTTTACCATAAAAAAAGAGTATGTGTTGGTTTGTCCACCATGATATGCAAACTAGATGACAATTTAAGTGCTCAAGCTCGGGTTAGTAGAATTGTGTTAATGCTCAAACTCGGCTTGAGCTCGACTAGACTTTCCGCATCCTTGCTTGAGCTCAGAGCAAATTTTGACCTAAAAACCTGAGGAGGAGCTAAGCTGGGTTCCTCTCGGCTCGGGACAACCAAGTGTAAATTTTGAATATGAATTCTTTCTATCCAGTCATAACAAAGGAAAGTACAGATGTTTTTAATCCTTTCAAGCTGAAACTTTCTGAGCATTTTCACCACAATGCAAAATTCCAAACAGCTTCAATTGTGACATCGTATGACAACTACTAGAAGTTTTGATAAAGATTATCGATGATTTATTTTCCATGAATGTTGGTTACATTCAAGTTAAGATTGTCACATCATATGAAAACTCCTAGAAATTTTGATAAAATTTACCTGTGTTTTTTTTTCTTTTTTTTCTTTTTTTTTTTTTTTTTTTCTTTCCCCAAGAGGGTTGGTATCTTTTTACCTCTACAACTCAACTCAACAAATCCCTTTTCTCGACTTTTTGAAGTCGGCTACATGAATCCGATTTTGGCCCTGTACTATCTGTTAAGATCACGAGTTCATATATAAGTGACACTACAATGCCTTTTTATGATGTACTGAATTCCTCAATATCACTCTTTCTGTGGACCATTTCACTCTCTATCGTTTTAATAGTAGTTATTGGTGCGCATGAGAGACCCCAAATTTTTTTTTTTCTTTCTCGAAACTCTTTTTATGGTATTTATTAATGGTTATTAATGGGTAATTTTATATAGGAAAATCAAATCTAGTGGTATCTCTTCTACCTCCCAAAGGGGATGGTGAGGGTTCGAGTTCCCGTAGGGACAAATGGATGCATGAGTTTCTTGCCAATGAATTTTTTTTTTTTTTCTTTTTTTCTTTTTTTTCTTCCTAGCCCCTCCAAATTTGTTAAAAAAATACTACTATTATTTATGGTTACTTATCTATGGTTATTAACGGTAGTTTGCAAATGAAATTACTATTGTAACCATTGCCACAACATATTTGTCTTCAATTAATATATATACACATATTAATTGTTATGAATTCAATCTCAACAATCTCATTTATTGGCTGTCAACTATTCTCCTCTCTCTTTTTTTCCCCCTTCTCATATCATTTATAGACATGGTCGTAAAAAAAAAATCGTCACAATTATTTTATTTTATTTTCAAAAATTTAATTTTATATTACCCCTCCACACACACGCACAACAAATGAAATTTTCTGGCTCCTCCCCTGCGCATGAGCAAACTATTTAAGTCTATTTTCTTCCATTTTAGGTCCAATAGTGCTCCTCCTACTGCCTTATGAATGTGCTTATTTCTAATTTCATCTTTTCTGATTTTTTTACACATCCATCTCAGTGTGTGCATTTTGACAATCCTCATCTATGAAAATGTTGTTCTTTAATTGTCTAGTATTTTATATCCCATAGAGAGTGATCCTATTCATAATTTTATAGAATCTTCTTTTCAATTTTGTATGTGTAGTTAGATCACACAATTTCTTATAAGACAAACGAAGCAATGGGATGCTCATGTTTGGTCCATTTGCCATACATGCAACTAATTAAGTTTTGAGTTCTGAGCAACTTTTAACAGAGTCAAGATCAGGCTGAGCTCAAGCTGCTTGGCTTGTTTTACATCCGCCAAACACCCTACCTCCAAGAAAGAGCTGAGTTTATTATTAGAGTTTTCTGATTAAAGCATCATGCAATAACATTAATTTCAAATTCTGATGCATGTAATGATATATTCAATGCAAAGAACCCGAAGCATGCTTTTTCCAGAAAATTGGGCAGAGTATGACGTTTTCTTTCTTGCCAAGCCCACATAAACTGCTTTCTAAAGTTGCTTTCTTCCCTCTGGTAGAGGGAACTATAAAATTTTATTTTCATTAATATTATGTTGCATTTTGTTATTATGCATATTTTGCCCATGTTCCCTCTCTCTTATTTGTACTTTTTGTGTTGTGCAACTAGGGAGATGATAATCGTTCCTCATCTTCTACTGCTGAGGAGCAACAATATTCTAGAAGGAAGAACAGCAAGGGTGTTGATGTAGTTCTGGATAGGAGCAACAGGTATGAAGCTTCTTGTGTTAGTTTGAGCTCTTACGTACTTGCCTGCAACTTCATTTGAATGTGCAGTACTTTTATGGTAAATCTGGTTCTTTCTTCTATTGGTTTTATCTTATAATTTTTGCTCCTCAGATTTGTCAATAATTCTTGTAGATTATGGAACTTCTTAGTGTGCTATCCAACCAGGAAGCCTGCCCTCGGGTTATCCACTGCAGATGGAAGTGTATGCCTTAATCACTCTATGGATTATTAATTGCTTGTATATTTCTATAAAATTAATGTCAGTAGCAATGTACTTCTAAGCTGTAGTGCTGGCTCAAATGTAGAAAAGGTTCAGTGTGGAATCAAATGCCAGTGGTATTTTCTATTTTAGTGGAAGCCGGTCATTGAAACTAGGCAAATCTGGTTGAACAGCCAATGCTACAAGTTGCATACAGTAATGAAACACACACACACACACACACACGCATATATATATGATAAGTAAAAGTTCATTAAAAAACCCTCAAGAGGGGACAGTACTGAAAGATATATGTACATATTAGATATATGCATTATGTAATCAACATATACAAGATTTCCTGACACGTCTTCACTTGCTTTTGTGCCACCTGCTTCCCTTGAAAGGAGAGGAAAAACAATTTCTGTTTGCTTGACTCCCTTGCAACAGGCTAAGATGGCTACATACGCGTTGACAAAATGGGATATTTTAGTATCAACTTTGCACTTCTTTGATCAAGTATTATATATTGAAACAAGTAATTTGTTTCTATAAATACATTTTTTTTTAGTAAGTACTATAAATACATTTCAAACAAAAGTTTATTTGATTGAAATAGAAATTTTGCAAATCGATCTAATAATTAGAAAATGAAATACACATGTAATGTTTATTTACATTAGCAATCAAGTTTCATTTATTTATTGTTTTCAAGTGAAGCAAATCAAACAACAGAAAAACAGTATAGATTTATAAATTTAAAATTTAACGTGTCATTCTAAATCATTTGATTAATATAGTGTGAAGAACAGCTGCTAGAATGTCATAAGAGATGTAGTTTCCGTTAAAGGAAACAATGTAATAACATATTGCAGAATATGTTTAATTGTTATTTGCAAAAAGACAAATGATGTAGTAAATAAGCTTACCTCTACTGTAGAGGACATGAGGAAGGCAAAAAGAATAAAAAGGAGTGCTTTACCATTTTATTTTAATTATAATATACATTTGAGCTAATAGTTCTGTAATGATAACAAAAAGGAACTTAAAACAAGGACCGGATGCATTAGATATATCATATGTCAAAACATATAGTACACTTGTTGTAACACACAATCATAATGTGGTAAATGCAGGTGATATGCATTTATGTACAAAACTAATAAGTGATATATAAAACTTACCATATCTCTTATTAATAGTAATTGTTTTTGGCAAAGGATCACTATGGCTATTTATGTATATTATGGCATGGCTAATCCTGAAAACATGGCTAACTTGGATGGACCTTGCCATTTTGCCTAATTGATGGTTAAATTGTGAAAATTTCCATGTCATTGGATGAGCAATAGTCGCCAAGTGTTTGAATCTTTACTTCCTAGATTTTGTTATAAACCTTTGCAGTTTTTTACCCATAGGGTTTTCAATAGTGCTGAGCTAGCCTGAAGCTTGTCTGTTTGTCCGAAAGATTTAAGTCAGGCCCCAATCATTGAACGAGCTTCGGTTGGGCTGAGCTGAGCGCTTGGACATGTTTCTTGGCCCACGATTGAATTTGGTTGAGCTCAAGCTGCGCTTATTTCAGCTCGTATCAAGCCAAGCCCAATCTTACTATGGTGTGGGTAATGTTACTTTGTCTTAAAAGAGATAGAGAAACATGCTTCATTTCCTTCCCAAATCGAATAAAAAAAATCACAGAATGAAAGAGTTCAGCCCCCTTTTCCGATCATGACTCCAATAACATGCAATTTGGTAATCTAGTTTTATAATTGAAAATTGTCTTTTTAATTATGAAATTTTCCATATCTGGAAGGTAAATCTCTTCCCTACTTCTCATCCCACCCCATCTCATCCTATCTCGCCTCACCTTACACCTTTCTCCTCTTGCTTTCTTGTATAAGAGTTTTCCTGGTAATTTTAGGGTTTTTTTCTTTCCCTTTCTTTAGTCTGTTTTCATTGGAGGAAAAATCTGGTTCTAGTTGCAGTTCCCATTACTATTGGAAAATCTCTTGTATATTGTTCCTCTTTTTCCGTTTTCCTTCTGAGATTGAGGCAACCCTAGTTTGGTCTGTACCTTATTCAAGAAAATGTGCCAAATTTGGAACAGTGTGGGGGCTTGCCTCGGCATGGGCTATCTTTGGCCCAGTTCAGTTTGGCTCAAATGACAACCCTTAGGTCATATTTATGTTAATGATTTTTTGTGTCTATTTAGAATTCATAAATGATTTGAATACTTGAAGTGTGTTAATCAACCATATCATCTAAAGCCTACCTAATCTAATTAGATAGTATTACTAAAATGCCTCTTTATCTCAATGATGACAAGGAGTTAAATGTAAATGTTTATGTTTAAGGTATGCAAAACTTAAACCTGCATGTAATTTTAATCCAAGTTTATGCAATTTTTGTTAACATTTTACAGTAATGCTATTAATTGTATTTTGAAGACTGAAGATGTTTTCCAGATCCTGAACTGCTATTTTATGGAACTTATTGAATTTTTTGGGGTAGAAAATTTTAGTATTAGTTTGATTTAGTGTACACTTAGTAGCAAGAGCGGTAATTTGTTATTTTTTCCAAGCCTGGTCCTCGAGTTTTGAGTTTTGTTTTATAGTTATCTTTTTCCGTGTAGAATTTGTGAGCCTGTAAAAGGGTTCTTTTTATTGTTAATGAAGTTTGCTTGTTGCTTTTATGTTTTTCATATTTTTTTTCTTTTGGGTATTTTATGGTTAAGAACTTTATAAAAGGTTCCTCTCCCAATGCCCCTACCTCTTTCTTTTCTTTACCACACAAAAACTTTTAGGCAATTACAGAGTCTAAATTATGTCCTTGTCATCTTTCATACTAGATTGTGTCAATTATACAAAAACCAAATATTTTATGTAGCTTAAAAGAAGTGATGAATTTGAAGGAGATCAAATCGCAGTTGGAGCCTGTTGAAGTACAAGTGGAAGCCTAGATGAAGGTCTCAGATGTCATTAACCTTCTAGATGACAAAGGAGAGAATTTTGAGAATGGACTTTTAGTGATCTATCAGGAAATTTTTCTTTTGGATTTTATTTTAAACTAGTCTATCATGACTAGCCAGATGGTGGTGAATCTGGTGATGTGGTAATGTAAGTTCTTCATTGAATAGTCATAAAGCTCTCAAATGGAGAGTCACTGTAAGGGATGATGAGGTAGAAAGAATGGAAAAGGTAATGCAAGGGAGCAGTACTGTTTGGTTGAGCAGGGAGAACAAAAGGGGTGTCAGTTTACAGTTTGCACTGCTTGGTATGCTGTTAAGGAGGAGAGGAAAGAGAGTCCAATAGATGCTTATTTTTTCATTCTACGCTTCTATATTTGAAATATTTTATTTTAAGGGGCAATAGCAGAGGAGTAGCCCCGGCTCTGACTTGCCTAAATGGAAAAACTCTAAAAGTAGCGCTCTTCTTCTAGCGTTTCCTTTTTGGGTGGATTGACTTTTGGGCACTAGGAGGAATAGATTTCCTTTCAAATTTTCCTATCATTCCTCATTTCTTCTCACCCACCAAAAGAACACATCTCCTTTCCTTACCTTTCTTTTTTCTTCTGCTCCCAGTTTTGCCTTTGATGAAATGATTGATGTCCCAAGTGTGACTGTTCAGACATTGGTAATCAGCCAAAAATCATTGATTTGAAAATTCTTTGATGAGTGTTGAGAGAGATTAATGTTAAGTGAAGTTTCTTCAATGCATGATGGCCTTGACATTGTTCAATGGTCCATACTCAGTTAATATAACCTCGAATCATGATTTTTTTGGGTTTGTATTAGCGTGAAGAGGTGAAATTTGACTGTTTTTGGAAATTTTAATGTAACAATAATCCGGGATGCTTGGAGGGCTACCCCTCTCTGTGTTTGGTGGTGCATTTGGCTCGAGAGGAATCGAAGATACTTCGATGGCAAGGAGAAACCCATTTCTATGCTTAAGTTTTCTATTATTTCTACTCTCTTTTGTTAGGTCTCAGGGAGAGATTATCGTTCTGTTGAGGAGATTGTTATTTTTTTGGCCTCTTTGAAGGCTTGAGGCTCTTTTTGGTTTTTTCATCTTGTTTCCTTGGGTTTCGCTCCCCTTTGAGCACTTTTTTATAAAATTCTTACTTATCAAAAAAAAAACAATAATCAATTTTACTAGTTTGCCAATTTTCATAAAGTTGCATTAAATCAATACATGGTGATACAGATGACTGCAAAACTTGGTAAGAAAATATCTCGAGAAATATATGAAGATAGGATTAGGTCTCACTGGAGAATCGCTGTTTCTCTGAAACATTTTGTATGGCCAATTGAAGAGAAATAAGTCAACAGTTCAGGTTTGTATAATTTACTGAAGTAAATAATATTTGATAAGTAACCTTATATTTCTGTGGGACAGTAGAGGAAAGATTACTTAGGAATGTAGGGGTAGTCAATGTGATGTCAAAAGGTAGATGAGGTAGATGTAAACTGGTTGGTGAGAATCTCCCAACCAACGGATCCAATGCCAAGGGCATCCACAGTTAAAACTTGACCGGCCATGGCTTAATAAAGGAGAAACTAAACAATGTTGTTCGATGTACTAACAATCATGATCATAGCACTTCGCATAAGCTGACTCTTTGGGCTTCCAAATTGTCCTAGAAGTTCCTTAGTTTTGAGTGCGAAATTGGTGACAGCATACTAGTCCTTTCAAGTTGCCAATTTTAAACATGTGATGAAGTTATAGACAGAGAGAAACAGCTTGTAACAGGAGAGAATGGAACAAGAGGATTCATGTGGCTTACCAGTTCCTTTGCCATAAGAACATGGATGATAATGATAATTGGGTGTTAATTTTGATAATTAATTGGGTGTTAATATTTCTGTAAAAAAGATCTTCTACATTACATTGGTTGATGACTGTGATTAGATTTTTTTTGCCGTAAAGTAAGTTTTAGGGTTCTATCTCACATTATTTGATGTTAGGCAGCCAAAAAGGCTAGTATTTTAATAGTTTTTGCTGGACATGCTCCTTTCTTAGCCCATAGCACATCCTAGCATCGCTTCACAAATGCTGAAAATGGGAAACTAGAACCAGTTTGCAGTAAATAAGTTTTTTCTGCTATATTTGTGTTGAAAGACATAAAAATTGAAGAGAGACATTAAACATGAAGAACACTAGGATACACACACAAACTCCAAAGGGCTAAATCACTTTTATTATATTCTCTCTAAATATTGTTTACAATCAGGACCTTCATTTATAGGTGAAAGAATACAAGTGATAAATATGGAAAATACATTGATGGAGGATTTCTAAAATCAATCCCATAAATCACTCCAATCAACATTCTGTCATAGACTCAAATCACTCCTATGATATTCTCCAACAATATGGATGTTAAAGAAAGACATAAATCTTGGGTTTCTCATTCATAGATCGATTTAATTGTTGATAACTGTCAATAGGGGTGACGATATTGTTCTTAGTGTGTAGCTCAGAATTTTGCAGTCCATAAAAATATTGGATGGGTAATCAGAAATTATTACAAACGATAACAATTCTTTGACAATAAAAAGAGCGAAGAAGAGAGTTGGATCACTCCCCTAGAAAGAACCACCTGTTTAGAGAATGCAAAAGATAGGTAAAAGTAGTTGTGATTTTTTATTTTATTTTTTGAAAAATGGACAAAAGGAAAAATCGCCATGATTTGAAAGGACTTCCTAAGGAAGTAACGAGGGCAATTGCTTAGTCTAATGGTAAAAGCTTGGGCTGTCAAGTATGATAACACAATTCCAAGTATGAGGGCACAAATAATGCTTAATGTTAGGTTTGTACCAAGTTTATCCCTCCCAACACCCTCAGTTTATGGTGATGCTTATGATATTTGTGATGTTGTGGTCCGAATTTGGTGTCGGGTCGACGATGGAAAATTTTTGACCCATTTTTTGCTCATGGGTCGTGGTCCCTAATCAGTCTCTGGTAGCCCGATATATAAGGGTGCTTAGGGTTTGGAGTGGTGCAAGAGAGAGAGACTGAAATTCGTACAGAAACAGAGTGAGGGGCTGAAAACTTGTAATCTCCGATTTTACACACAGTGAAAACTTTCGCCGGATCTCAACCGTGGACGTAGGCTGTTGCCGAACCACGTATAAATCTTTTTGTTCTTTGTGTGGTGTGTTTACTTTTCTGTCATGATTCTTGATTTTATCTTAGGTTCGTTCCATTTGTCATAACAATATTCTTCAATAAATATTAAGGTATTTATTAACGTTATTAGATTAATTTGCTCACATAAAAAGCTCATGTGATCTTTGAAGCCCTCATTCCAATGATGCCATTGTTGTTTAATTAAATTTTAAGTTGTGGTTTAGCTTTCAACTTTAAAAGATATATAATACAGCATTTTGAGTAAAATTTATATTAACGTGTAGATTTAGTATTGAGCGTAATTATGAGGCTTTTAAGTGTCCACGATATATAATATTTGTTTTAAAGGATCCCTAAGTCTTGCTGATATTGCTGATATACCTAGAACACCATCATGAACTTAAGATGTTCTAATATTTGTAATGTTATAAAAGTTGGCATTCTCTTTTGAGTTCGAACTCGCTCAGAGACAATTTCTTGAATGCAGGATGTTGAACCTTTTGAACAATCTACAGTGAGTATGGCTGGAGCAGGCTCAGAGTCGAGTGAAATTCAACGTTTTGAGCTTTTAAGGAATGAGCTAATTGAACTTGAAAAACGAGTTCAAAGAAGTGCTGATCAATCTGAAAAGGAAGAGGTATCTCTTAACCATCTCAACCACCTTGTATTTAGAAATTTATCTTTGGTAGATATATATATCTCACACGGGAGGTTCCTTTTCTCTTTCTCATTTTTCTTTTTTCTCTTTCCTTGATAGTAATAATGGAGGTTTTACTAGGGATTAATAACAACCTGGGAGGAAGGAACTTTGATGTTCGTTTCATTATAAAATAATTGGGTTTAATAATTTAAGACAAAAGAATAAAAAAATAAAGAAAGAAAAAAGAATTTAAGAAATATTTTTTGTTTGTGCCTAATATAGAGCACATATAAAATAGAAGTTTTTGTCAATTATGTTTCTCAGCAAGAAGACTGTTTGTAGTACTAATAATTAGACTACAAAAACACCTGTGGTGGAGTTGGCAGGGTGTGGTTAGAGAAATATCTTTTTTTGGAGCCTAAAAACAGATATTGTTTTTTAAAACAATTTTTGGCACTAAAAATATTATTGTCATTTAGTTATGCTGAAACTTAGTGATGGAGAACAAGGCATATAACTTTACCCAAAACCACATATGACCCGCACTTATCATTAGAGAAGGGGAAAAGAGATAGAATTAGGGATTGTAGTAAATTAGGGTTTTATTTATGGTTATGGTTATATTTAGTAATGTTTTAATTTTAAGGATATTTTAGGACTTTATTATCTAGGGTTTTGTTATGATTTTGCCTATATAAAGGCTCCTTTGTAATATGAGAATTCAGATTTGAGAAATTGAATATTATCGTTGAGCTTGCGAACTCCCGTTTTGTTCTTTTCCCTCCTTGTTCTTGTTGTTCTTAACCCCTCCGTCTATCTATCTTCTCACCTCCTTCGACTCGCCTCATCTCATCTTCTCATTCTCATCCCCTTCTTTCTGATTACTATTGGTTACTACTTGTCCTGCGTCACCAAGGCAGTTGAAATTTGTGATATTGTGGCTCGAATTTGGTGCCGGGTCGCAACGACCTGACGACCTGTTGGATAACCTTTGTGTGGAAATTTTTTCGACCCATTTTTTGCTCATGGGTCGTGGACCCTAATCAGTCTCTTGTAGCCCGATATATAAAGGTGCTTAGGGTTCGGAGTGGTGTAGAAGAGAGACTCTGATATTTGTATGGAAACAGAGTGGGGCTAAAAACTTGTATTCTCCAATTTTACACATAGTGAAAACTTTCGCCGGATCCCAACCGTGGACATAGGCTGTTGCTGAATCACGTATAAATCTTTGTATTCTTTGTGTGGTGTGTTTAATTTCTGTCGTGATTCTTGGTTCAACTTGAGTTTGTTGCGTTTGTCATAACAAAATTAGCTAAATACTATTGGAAAAGTTAATGTTCAAAACTTGTTAACAATGTGTGCTGAAGTATCTAAGAAGTATACATGCTGGAAATTTAAAAATATATTTTAAAATTATGAATATGTTTAACAAGTATTAGACACGTATCCGCGAGTATCCAAGGAGTATTGGTATCCGACACTATCCGATACGGGTACGTCGCTCTTGTAGAAGTATCCGTGCTTCCTAAATCATAATAGTGGTCCAGGGTCCTTTATTGGGTCTAGGTATGTAATTGGGTATTTGTATGTGTGATAATTTATAGGTGTAGAATGATCCAAGTAGTCAAGCTTTTATTGTTTCTAATCTTGAAGATAGTGTGATGCAAACCTAGAGGGGTAAAACTATGTGATTTTAGGTGACATTCCTTAAATATTCTTCTTCTCTTAAAAAACAATGATCATATTTTCTTTTTTTTATTACAATCGGTCCTAATTTATTTTATTTTTCATTCTTAACCCTTATTCAATACTCCCTCTGTCCCAATTTGAGTGTCACTTTTGGGGAGTAGAATTTTTAAGGAGAACATATGGGACATGCATTGTTCCCCTGGAAAGTTACTAACTTGTCCTTTTAAGTTTTGAATATTCAAGTTTGAAATTTTAAATTTCAAGGACATATATGGAAAGATGTAAAATATATTGTTTGAAAAAGGAAAGTGGACAATTATTTTGGGACATCCCAAAAAGGAAAGATTGACGCTTTTTTTGGGACGGAGGGAGTATCCCCAAATCATTTTTCCCATCCTCTTATCTTAATTAATGCTCAAAATTCCCAAATTCTTGTGTCCAAAATTCCTTGCAACGTATTTATAATATCGATCCGTGTCGAATCCACCCCTCCCAGCACCTGTTGTATGCGGGGTGGAATGACCTTTTAACTTCTCTAAAATGCAACTCATGTTGTCTACGACCAAGCAAATTTTTACCCTTCTCAGACCATGAATTTATATATAATATATTATTATTATTATTATTATTATTAAACCTTTTTAAAGCCCTAAATGGCTAAAACTAAAATTATTACATAAGCTTTGGCCACGATTTACAAAATCGTAGCACCATTCTTCTAAGGCCTCCTCAAGGTGGCCTTCTTTACGTGGACTTCTGTCTTGGGTAGGATTTTGACCCAGGATAATTTGAGGAGGAGAATCAGGTGGTGATTAATAGATGTTATTTGTGTTTGTGTGATGAGGAGACTGTTGATCACCTTCTGATTCATTGTTGCATGGCTAGGGGATGTTGGGATTTGATGATTGGGTTATTTGGGATCCCGTGGGTGATGCCTTGCTCCACTAGAGGGTTGATTGAGGCTTGGAGAGGGTGTTCAGTGGGGACTCTCATCCGGGATGCTTGGAGGGCTACACCTCTTTGTGTTTGGTGGTGTATTTGGCTTGAGAGAAATCGGAGATACTTCAATGGAAAGGAAAAGCTATCTCTATGATTAAGTTCTCTATTCTTTCCACTCTTTTTTGTTGGATTTCAGGAGGGATTATCAATCTGTTGAGGAGTTGGTTGTTTTTTTGGCCTCTTTGAAGGCTTGAGGCGTTTTGGCCTTGTTCTTTTGTTCTTGGGTCTCGCTCCCCTTTTGAGCGGTTTTTCAATAAAATTTACTTATCAAAAAAAAAATTCTTCTAATTTGGTAGTGGTCTGTTAGGGTTTGTAAGATGGTTTTTTACACACTTCACCTATGCCAACCAGTCAATTTACAGTACACAACAATGATATGTTCTTTGTTTAACACTTGGACTATTTCTATAATTTTCATTAGTTTTATTTGGTTTTACTGTTAATATATTTATATCTATCTATATGCATATAGAAAACATTCTTTGTTCTGCATCCTGCTTGAATAGATGAAGGAGCACGACATGGGAAGTCACAAAGCTGATGTATGGCCACTTGTTGGAAAATGGGGCAAAACTATTAGCAACCTTATTATATTCTTTAGACACCGACCGCATCGCATGAAGCAAATCTGCTCATCCTATTCATAATGGCTTGGAGAGGCCTTCTGTCTTTACAATTAGCAGCCTTGTATTCTTTAAAATATCTCTTACATCGTTGAATAACTTGCAATCAGCACCCTGTGTAAATTGTGCAAGTGTTGGCAACTTCAGACCCAGTTTGATAGCCTTTAATTCGCGAGCCACCACTTATTTTTGGAAGCTCTAAAGTTGCAAAAGCACATGAAGTGCATCTATGTGACTTCTTGTAATACAAATTGTTGAAATATATAAATATATTTATATAATTGTGGAGCAAAATCCTCCACCAATCATGGTGATCCGGATAATTTCCTTCCAACTATAAATATTTCTATATAACGGTGGGAGCAAATCATCAACCAATCACGGTGCCTCCTTTGACTATTGGTAGGGGTGGCAATTAGTGTTGGCGTGTCGTGTTCGTGTCGACACGATTACGGCACGAACACTATTAGGGTTGACACGAACAATTATTAATAGTGTCTAAGACCCTTGACGCGAACACGACACGATTATTACACGTATAACACGACACGACACGCGTAACCTGTTTAATAATGGGTTTTGACATGACACGAAAAGACACGTTTAAGTCAATGTTGACACGAAAAAACGACATGTTTATTCTACACGTTTAGTTAAATGGGTCATTTTTTTACACGAATACAACACGTTTAGTTAATCGGGTTAATCGTGTCATAATCGTGTTTATAGGGTCAAACATGACACGTTTAATTAGCGGATCCATCCGCGTTGACATGATAACGACACGAACACGATTAGCCCAAACCCAAACCTCTTATCCCGTGTCGTGTTAACGTGTCGTGTCAAATATTGTCACCCCTAATCTATTGTACACCTTCCATATTTTTTTATCTTTACCATGCCTATATATAGGCTCTTTGTACTAAAACAAAATATAAATCTGAATAATAAAAATGTAACCTTTAGTGGCTCTTTGTCCATGGATGTAGGCCTTAGTGCCAAACCATGTATATATCTGTGTTCTCCATCTTCTCTCTTCCCTTTTCCTATTTGCATTTCTTATTTCCGCATCCAAATTTTAACATGGTATCAAAGCCTAGATGTTCTTGTAATCCATCTATAATTTGAGGGGAGTGTTGGTATTATTATCATGGAGCATATTCTCTCTGTCTTCACTCTTCACATTCCATTTCTCGCAAGTTCTAGCCATTCCCGGCTTAGTTCTGGTCATTTCCCGGCGTTGTTCCAGCCATTTCCCGCTTAGTTCAGGCCATTTTCCCTCGCGTAGTTCAGGCCATTTTCCCCGGCGAGTTCTGGCCATTTTCCCCGCAAGATCTAGTCATTTTTCCCAGCAAGATTTTGTCAATTTCCTGGATTTATTTCGGACACCTTCTCATCATCTTTCGAGGCGTTTCTTTGGCAAGTTGGGCATTCATGATATTCATGCTCCAACTTGAGGGAGAGTGTTGAAATATATAAATGTTTCTATATAACGGTGAAGGCAAAATCATCCACCAATCACGGTGCCTCCTTTGACTATTGTACACTTTCCATATTTTCTTATCCTTGCCATACCTATATATAGGCTCTTTGTACTGAAACAAAACATAAATCTTGAATAATAAAAATGTAACCCTTAGTGGCTCTTTGCCCATGGATGTAGGCCTTAGTACCGAACCATTTATATGCCCGTGTTCTCCATCTCTCTCTCTTCCCTTTTCCTATTTGCATTTCTTATTTCCGCAACCAAATTTTAACACAAATGAACTTTTTTCTTCTGGGAAATTCAGCTCTAATGCTCCAGCTGCAAAGAAAGTTCCCATTGTTTGGACTGTCTACTGGTTATTTAGGTCCTACAGCGTTGGCCAAACTTCTATACAAATATAGCAGGTGATTGTAAACCATGGTAGGAAGACTGTGGACAGTAGAAGCAAAGATGCTTTTATTGCAATCAACAAGGTTGATGCCTTACGCTTAATTAGAAACCAATTTGTATTTTTATTTTTTTTTGTTACTGATAAGTAGAATATCTCTGGCCCTTTTAGCTTTTGAAAGGATAGCAACTTCGTGTGAATGAAAGCAAAGCAATCTGGCAGAACAGACATCTGGAGTTTTGCCTCAACCTGTAATATTTTTCAAATGTTCAAGGCATGACTTCCTTTAAACTCCTCAGAGCCACTTTTGGTTCTCAAAAATTTGACACTCGTGATGGAGTGTTATAAATTGTGAGAACTTCTAAAAGTTGTTCCATGTTGATCTGGTAGTTGCTAGAACGGCCAGGTAAGCCTGAGCAATGGCCCTACTGGCTGTGCTATTGTCCTTTTAATTCGGGAGTTTCCTGAAGCGCATGTTGTAACTTATGTTGCATTATTTCTGTGGAATATACAACTCCAAGTTTTGAATAATATACAATGGGAAATTGAATAAAACTTGAAAAACTACTGGTAACAGTTTTTGTATCAAGAACCATAAGAGGAAACATGCTTTGGTTAAAACAATATCAGGTATCAACTGTTGGAAAACCAAAAGCTTATTGGTGGACATGCATTATTAAACATTGATTGCAGCATCCATCATTATTTGACATTGATTGCGCGCGCACACTTTGTAACAGTATAGTGGGATCGGTTATTTTGGTATTCTCACACTTGTTATATAGCCCTAATTCTGTAACAGTGTAGTGGGATCGGTTATTATCATTTTGAACTATGTAATTTCTTTTTGGCTCTTCATCACAGAGAAATCCCTGCAACTCTGTGAATGTGTTGTGAGATTTATATGTACCACTCGCAAGTACACGAATCTTTGCAGATATGGCTTACTTGTAAGGGTATCGTACCCAAGGGACTTGTGTAAAGTAAGTTTGTCAGCAGATTTCTTAAATTCCAAATTAACTTGAAAGTAGGATAATTGAATTGTGGTGATTAATTTTAAATTAACTAAGTCGAAAAATAAAATAAAATAAACTACAGAACAATGATTAAATAGGATGTAGAAAATAGAGTGAGAGGACTAGGGAATGACTTCACCATTAACGTCGCATCATCAGTGAATTGCATCAATTTATTGGAGATATATCATATAACATGCATAGGGAATTAATCATGGCTACAAGCACATATTAATTCAACTAGAAAATAATATAATTTAAAGCTAAGCATGGACTATCTTCGATTGGTATACACCATCTACCTATCTACTTTACTCTAAGGTGTAGCATGATCTATCTTTCTAGGTATAATCCATCAAATCTCTAACATTATATTCAGATAAATACCATTGTGTAATCATCTCATTCACAACTACAAGAAGCAAATGAGTTGTGTTCAATCACAAGATTAAAATATCTAAGACAAAATAGAAAAATATTTGTAATTGAATTAAAATTCTAAAACCGATTTTTATTGAAAAGTCAATTAAAAATCCTATAGATTACACAATCATGCATGATAAAAATTGTTCTCCAATAATTAAATACAATCAAATCAGTGTGCTAAGTTAGGGCTACATCACAACCCTAGCAAAGCGTTTAGCCAAGCATGACTGGAATGGAATTCGTCATGCTTGAGGAAGACATCTTCACTGCCATGAATCGATCTCTTCATATAGAAGACATACATAGAAATTCTGTCAAATAAGAACTCCAAATTTCGTACAGACTTCCAGGCCAATTTTGACAAGGTAAACAGCTGTTTTAGGGAATCCTCGTGAAATACAGAATTGTAGCTCTTTGAATTTCCTTTTAACCTACGCGAGAATTTAGCTGTTTTGACACTCGAGGAGAGAGATACAGCCAGATTACCAAAACGGGTTCAAGTTACCAACTTTGGCGAAAGTTTCCTTCTTGGAGAAGAATTTTTCTTTTTCTTCTTCTTTCCATTCTCATCAACTTGTGGCTTCTTTTGGACTATTTTCTAAGTATAATTAGACTTGGATCTTCAACATTGCTCGGTCCCACGGAATGTCATCTTTTAAAGCTCAGAATCACTGGTCTTGACTGATTTTACAATTGAAGCCCTGAAATAAATAAAAATAATAAAACAATGTAAAATCACAAATAAACTATTATTAAGAGAATAAAACATGCAAGTAAATGGGCTAAAATGTGTAACATTTGGCGCCTAACAGAATGTAACCCAAGTTTTGGGTGAACAGTGAACCATGTAAATCTGCATGTTCTGGTTTCTCTTTCTGTTAATTTTCGCAACAGGATCAGCACTTTGTAATGTCCTTTTTTTTCCATCTTTATTTCCTTGTAAAATTGGGCATATTTTGCATGAACTAGGCACTTTTCTGAGACATGGAGTGTTTAAGCTAATATACATTCTTGGTTCATAATCATTCAGCCTTGTAAAATAGGCTATGGCCGTAGATGTGAATTTGGCTTCACTTGAAGCTTACTAAATATACTTTTCTGATCTATGAATCATCTTCTTGTAGTTGCCTTCTTACTTATCACTGAGGTTTTTATTCAAGTAGTACAGTTCAGTTGATTTTTCATGTTTACTTTTCAGGATGAACTTAATATGCGTGACTCTGCCAGTTATGGTGATGAAGCTGAAGGAAGGCGATTGCTTCAGGTTCAGAAGAAAGAAAGTATTATTGGAAAGTCAATTGATAAGCTTAAAGAAACCAGCACGGTATGGATCTCTTACCATTCTTCATTAGTCAAAGGATGAGATATGGTCCACAAATAGCATATACTATTGTCTGGTCATCAAATCATACATTTAGTTTAGTTTATTTATTTATTTTTATATCAGAGTACCCCTCTGAATTGAGCTTCATGGTACTTAAAACATCTCCCCGG
>NW_026775778.1:0-2500 GCF_030987335.1 Cornus florida | reverse complement strand
TGGAGGTCCCCCGAGTTAAGTTTGCCCTTTATGACTCCTCGCCCGCATGCTCGTGCACACCGGCGTGCACGTGGGCATCGTATGCTAAAAAATGAAGTTTGGAGTTTGGGTTTGAAAATTTTACGGGAACTTCCTAGAAGCCTAAGAAATGCTTTGCTCGAGACGGATTTCGATTTGGAGGTCCGCCGTGTTAATTTTGCCAATTACGGCTCCTCGCCCGCACGCTCGTGCACCCCGACGTGCACACCGGCGCGCACGTGGGCATCGTATGCTAAAAAATGAAGTTTGGAGTTTGGGTTTGAAAATTTTACGGGAACTTCCTAGAAGCCTAAGAAATGCTTTGCTCGAGACGGATTTCGATTTGGAGGTCCCCCGAGTTAATTTTGCCCATTACGACTCCTCGCCCGCACGCTCGTGCACCCCGGCGTGCACGTGGGCATAGTATGCTAAAAAATGAAGTTTGGAGTTTGGGTTCGGAAATTTTATGGGAGCTTCCTAGAAGCCTAAGAACTGCTTTGCTCGAGACGGATTTTGATTTGGAGATCCCCCGAGTTAGTTTTGCCCATTATGACTCCTCCCCCGCACGCTCAAGCACCCCCGCGTGCACGGGGGCATCGTATGCTAAAAAATGAAGTTTGGAGTTTGGGTTTGGAAATTTTATGGGAGCTTCCTAGAAGCCTAAGAAGTGCTTTGCTCGAGACGGATTTCGATTTGGAGGTCCCCCGAGTTAATTTTGCCCATTATGACTCCTCGCCCGCACGCTTAAGCACCCCCGCGTGCACGTGGGCATTGTGTGCTAAAAAATGAAGTTTGGAGTTTGGGTTTGAAAATTTTACGGGAACTTCCTAGAAGCCTAAGAAATGCTTTGCTCGAGACGGATTTCGATTTGGAGGTCCCCCGAGTTAATTTTGCCCATTACGACTCCTCGCCCGCACGCTCGTGCACCCCGGCGTGCACGTGGGCATCGTATGCTAAAAAATGAAGTTTGGAGTTTGGGTTTGAAAATTTTATGGGAGCTTCCTAGAAGCTTAAGAAGTGTTTTGCTCGAGACGGATTTCGATTTGGAGGTCCCCCGAGTCAATGTTGCCCATTATGGCTCCTCTCCCGCATGCTCAAGCACCCCTGCGTGCACGTGGGCATTGTATGCTAAAAAATAAAGTTTGGAGTTTGGGTTTGGAAGTTTTATGGGAGCTTCCTTGAAGCTTAAGAAGTGTTTTGCTCGAGACGGATTTCGATTTGGAGGTCCCCCGAGTCAATGTTGCCCATTATGGCTCCTCGCCCGCACGCTCAAGCACCCCGGCGTGCACGTGGGCATTGTATGCTAAAAAATAAAGTTTGGAGTTTGGGTTTGGAAGTTTTATGGGAGCTTCCTAGAAGCTTAAGAAGTGTTTTGCTCGAGACGGATTTCGATTTGGAGGTCCCCCGAGTCAATGTTGCCCATTATGGCTCCTCTCCCGCATGCTCAAGCACCCCTGCGTGCACACCGGCGTGCACGTGGGCATTGTAGGCTAAAAAATGAAGTTTGGAGTTTGGGTTTGGAAATTTTATGGGAGCTTCCTTGAAGCCTAAGAAGTGTTTTGCTCGAAACGGAATTCGATTTGGAGGTCCCCCGAGTCAATTTTGCCCATTACGACTCCTCGCTCGCATGCAATATCTACTCCTGTCAGAGCTGTGGTTTTACTTAAGACTACTATAGGGGGGGGGGAGTTCTCAGCACCAAGAGCTGCAAGTAAGGCCATTGCTTGCTTTGCAGTCTCGATTGCTCTACTAGTGAATAGTAGATGTCTTGGTTAGCTTGGAACGAAAAAAAAAATTTTTTGGGGAAAAAAAAAAAAAAAAGTTTTTGTGAAAAAAAATTTTTCGAAAAAAAAAAAAAAAAAAAAAATTTTTTTGGATGCCTCGGTCTTCTATTTGTTTTGCTTGGGTAGATTAGGAAAAAAAAAAAAAAAAATTTTTTTGTTGGATGCCTCGGTCTTCATATTCTTTCTCGGCTATTTCGAAAAAAAAAAAAAAAAATTCCGGGAAAGAGAAAAAAAAAATTATTTTTTGTTGGTTGCCTCGGTCTTCATGTTCTTTCTCTGGTATATGGGAAAGAAAAAAAAAAAAAAAAAATTTTGGATGCCTCGGTCTTCTTGTTCTCGGTTGGATTTATCGAAAAAAAAAAAAAAAAAAAAAAAAAAAAAAAAAAAAAATTTTGATGCCTCGGTCTTCTTGTTCTTGCTTTGGTATATCGGAGAAAAAAAAAAAAAAATTTTTTGGATGCCTCGGTCTTCTTGTTCATTCTTCGGTATATCAAAAAAAAAAAAAAAAAAAAAAAAAAAAAATTTGAGACTTCGGTCTTCTTGTTCTTGCTTTGGTATATCGGAGAAAAAAAAAAAAAAAAATTTTGGATGCCTCGGTCTTCTTGTTCATTCTTCGGTATATCAAAAAAAAAAAATTTTTTTGAAGCCTCGGTCTTCTTGTTCTTGCTTTGGTATATCGGAGGAAAATAAAAAAAAAT
>NW_026775777.1:0-28765 GCF_030987335.1 Cornus florida | reverse complement strand
AAAACTGTTTAGCTCAAAACTCTGATTTTCTTTCAATGATTCAATCTTTATACTCTAGAAAGGTCTTAGTGACATAATAGGTTTATTATTGAGGTATTCTCATTCAAAGATTAAATCTTTACTCATTAAAACACTCTTCGGGACGTAAAAGGGAACTTGAATAAGTTTAACTCAGAACTCTCATTTTCTTTCAGAGATTCAATCTTTATACGTTAAAATGGTCTAGTGACATAATAGATACCTTGATTGAGGTAATTTCATTCAAAGATTCCATCTTTACTCATTAAGCACTCTTCGTGACGCCAAAGGGATCCCGAATAAGTTTAACTCAAAACTCTCATTTTCTTTCAAAGATTTAATCTTTATACATTAAAATGGTCTTGTGACATAATAGGTACCTTGATTGAGGTATTTCCATTCGAAGATTCAATCGACTCATTAAACACTCTTCGGGACGTCGATGGGATCCTGAATATGTTTAACTCAAAACTCTCATTTTCTTTCAAAGATTTATCTTTATATATTAAAATGGTCTTGTGACATAATAGGTACCTGATTGAGGCATTACTATTCAAAGATTCAATTTTTACTCATTAAAACACTCTTCGGGACATCGAAGGGAACTCGAATAAGTTTAACTCAAAACTCTCATTTTCTTTCAAAGATTCAATCTTTATACATTAAAATGGTTTAGTGACGTAATAGGGTACCTTTATTGAGTTATGTTCATGTGAAGATTCAATCTTTACTCATTAAAAGACTCTTCGTGACTTCATGGGTAACTCGAATAAGTTTAGCTCAAGAACTCTGATTTTCTTTCAAAGATTCAATCTTTATACACTAAAAAGGTCTACTGACATATTAGGTACATATATGAGGTATTTTCATTCAAAGACTCAACCCTTACTCATTAAAACACTCTTTTAGTACGTAAAATGGTCTAGTGACATGATAGGTACCTTGATTGAGGTAATTTCATTCAAAGATTTAATCTTTACTTTGGAAACACTCTGCGTGACGTGAAAGGGATCTCGAATAAGTTTTAACTCAAAACTCTCATTTTTTTTCAAGATTTAATCTTTATATATTAAAATGGTCTAGTGACATAATAGGTACCTAGATTGATGTATTTCTATTCAAAGATTCAATCTTTACTCATTAAAACACTCTTTGGGACGTCGAAGGGAACTCGAATAAGTTTAACTCGGAACTCTCATTTTCTTTCAAAGATTCAATCTTTATATATTAAAAAGGTTTAATGACATGATAGGCTACCTTTATTGAGTTAGTTTCATTCAAAGATTCAATCTTTACTCTTCAAAACACTCTCCGTGACGTCAAAGGGATCTCGAATAAGTTTAACTCAAACTTTTATTTCTTTCAAGATTTAATCCTTATACATTAGAATGGTCTAGTGACGATAATAAGTACCTGATTGAGGTATTTCCATTCAATGATTCAATCTTTAGTCTTTAAAACACTCTTCGAGACGTCGAAGGGAACTCGAATAAGTTTACCTCAGAACTTTCATATTCTTTTAAGATTCAATCTTTACACCTTAAAAAAGGTTAAGTTGACATGATAGGTACCTTTATTCAGTTATTTTCATTCAAAGATCAATCTATTACACTTTAAAACACTCTTCGTGACGTCAAAGAGATCTCGAATAAGTTTAACTCAAAACTCTCATTTTCTTACAAAGATTTAATCTTTATACATTAAAATGGTCCAGTCACATAATAAGTACCCTGATTGAGGTATTTTCCATTCAATGATTCAATCTTTATCATTAAAACACTCTTCGGGACGTCGAGGGAACTCGAATAAGTTTAACTCAGAACTTTCATTTTCTTCAAAGATTCAATCTTATACATTAAAAAGGTTTGGTGACATGATAGGAACCGTTATTCAGTAATTTTCATTCAAAGATTCAAACTTTAATCTTTAAAACACGCTTCGTGACTTCAAAGGGATCTCGAATAAGTTTAGCTCAAAACTCTCATTTTCTTTCAAAGATTCAATCTTTATACATCAAAATGGTCTTGTTACATAATAGGTACATTGATTGCGGTATTTCCATTCAAAGATTTCATACTTACTCATTAAAAACACTCTTCGGGATGTCGAAGGGAACTCGAATAAGTTTAACTCAAAACACTCATTTTCTTTCAAAGATTCAATCTCTGTACATTAAAAAGGTTAGTGACGCGATAGGTACCTTTATTGAGTTAGTTCATTCACAGATTCAATCTTTACTCAATTAAAACAACTCTGTGTGACGTAAAAGTGATCTCGAATAAATTTAACTCAAAACTCTCATTTTCTTTCAAAGATTCAATCTTTATACATTAAAATTGTTTAGTGACATAATTGGTACCTTTATTGAGTTATTTTCATTCGAAGGTTCAATCTTACTCGTTAAAAGACTCTTCGTGACTTCATGGGTAACTCAAAACTGTTTAGCTCAAAACTCTGATTTTCTTTCAATGATTCAATCTTATACTCTAGAAAGGTCTAGTGACATAATAGGTTTATTATTGAGGTATTCTCATTCAAAGATTAAATCTTTACTCATTAAAACACTCTTCGGGACGTAAAAGGGAACTTGAATAAGTTTAACTCAGAACTCTCATTTTCTTTCAGAGATTCAATCTTTATACGTTAAAATGGTCTAGTGACATAATAGATACCTTGATTGAGGTAATTTCATTCAAAGATTCCATCTTTACTCATTAAAGCACTTTTCGTGACGCCAAGGGATCCCGAATAAGTTTAACTCAAAACTCTCATTTTCTTTCAAAGATTTAATCTTTATACATTAAAATGGTCTTGTGACATAATAGGTACCTGATTGAGGTATTTCCATTCGAAGATTCAATCTTTTCTCATTAAAACACTCTTCGGGACGTCGATGGGATCCTGAATATGTTTAACTCAAAACTCTCATTTTCTTTCAAAGATTTAATCTTTATACATTAAAATGTTCTTGTGACATAATAGGTACCTTGATTGAGGCATTACTATTCAAAGATTCAATTTTTACTCATTAAAACACTCTTCGGGACATCGAAGGGAACTCGAATAAGTTTAACTCAAAACTCTCATTTTCTTTCAAAGATTCAATCTTTATACATTAAAATGGTTTAGTGACGTAATAGATACCTTTATTGAGTTATGTTCATGTGAAGATTCAATCTTTACTCATTAAAAGACTCTTCGTGACTTCATGGGTAACTCGAATAAGTTTAGCTCAAAACTCTGATTTTCTTTCAAAGATTCAATCTTTATACACTAAAAAGGTCTACTGACATATTAGGTACATTATTGAGGTATTTTCATTCAAAGACTCAACCCTTACTCATTAAAACACTCTTTTATACGTTAAAATGGTCTAGTGACATGATAGGTACCTTGATTGAGGTAATTTCATTCAAAGATTTAATCTTTACTTATGGAAACACTCTGCGTGACGTGAAAGGGATCTCGAATAAGTTTAACTCAAAACTCTCATTTTTTTTCAAAGATTTAATCTTTATATATTAAAATGGTCTAGTGACATAATAGGTACCTAGATTGATGTATTTCTATTCAAAGATTCAATCTTTACTCATTAAAACACTCTTTGGGACGTCGAAGGGAACTCGAATAAGTTTAACTCGGAACTCTCATTTTCTTTCAAAGATTCAATCTTTATATATTAAAAAGGTTTAATGACATGATAGGTACCTTTATTGAGTTAGTTTCATTCAAAGATTCAATCTTTACTCTTCAAAACACTCTCCGTGACGTCAAAGGGATCTCGAATAAGTTTAACTCAAAACTTTTATTTCCTTTCAAAGATTTAATCCTTATACATTAGAATGGTCTAGTGACATAATAAGTACCTCGATTGAGGTATTTCCATTCAATGATTCAATCTTTAGTCTTTAAAACACTCTTCGAGACGTCGAAGGGAACTCGAATAAGTTTACCTCAGAACTTTCATATTCTTTTAAAGATTCAATCTTTACACCTTAAAAAGGTTAAGTGACACGATAGGTACCTTTATTCAGTTATTTTCATTCAAAGATTCAATCTTTACACTTTAAAACACTCTTCGTGACGTCAAAGAGATCTCGAATAAGTTTAACTCAAAACTCTCATTTTCTTACAAAGATTTAATCTTTATACATTAAAATGGTCCAGTCACATAATAAGTACCCTGATTGAGGTATTTTCCATTCAATGATTCAATCTTTAATCATTAAAACACTCTTCGGGACGTCGAAGGGAACTCGAATAAGTTTAACTCAGAACTTTCATTTTCTTCCAAAGATTCAATCCTTATACATTAAAAAGGTTTGGTGACATGATAGGAACCGTTATTCAGTAATTTTCATTCAAAGATTCAAACTTTAATCTTTAAAACACGCTTCGTGACTTCAAAGGGATCTCGAATAAGTTTAGCTCAAAACTCTCATTTTCTTTCAAAGATTCAATCTTTATACATCAAAATGGTCTTGTTACATAATAGGTACATTGATTGCGGTATTTCCATTCAAAGATTTCATACTTACTCATTAAAACACTCTTCGGGATGTCGAAGGGAACTCGAATAAGTTTAACTCAAAACACTCATTTTCTTTCAAAGATTCAATCTCTGTACATTAAAAAGGTTTAGTGACGCGATAGGTACCTTTATTGAGTTATTTTCATTCACAGATTCAATCTTTACTCATTAAAACACTCTGTGTGACGTAAAAGTGATCTCGAATAAATTTAACTCAAAACTCTCATTTTCTTTCAAAGATTCAATCTTTATACATTAAAATTGTTTAGTGACATAATTGGTACCTTTATTGAGTTATTTTCATTCGAAGGTTCAATCTTTACTCGTTAAAAGACTCTTCGTGACTTCATGGGTAACTCAAAACTGTTTAGCTCAAAACTCTGATTTTCTTTCAATGATTCAATCTTTATACTCTAGAAAGGTCTAGTGACATAATAGGTTTATTATTGAGGTATTCTCATTCAAAGATTAAATCTTACTCATTAAAACACTCTTCGGGACGTAAAAGGGAACTTGAATAAGTTTAACTCAGAACTCTCATTTTCTTTCAGAGATTCAATCTTTATACGTTAAAATGGTCTAGTGACATAATAGATACCTTGATTGAGGTAATTTCATTCAAAGATTCCATCTTTACTCATTAAAGCACTCTTCGTGACGCCAAAGGGATCCCGAATAAGTTTAACTCAAAACTCTCATTTTCTTTCAAAGATTTAATCTTTATACATTAAAATGGTCTTGTGACATAATAGGTACCTTGATTGAGGTATTTCCATCCGAAGATTCAATCTTTACTCATTAAAACACTCTTCGGGACGTCGATGGGATCCTGAATATGTTTAACTCAAAACTCTCATTTTCTTTCAAAGATTTAATCTTTATACATTAAAATGGTCTTGTGACATAATAGGTACCTTGATTGAGGCATTACTATTCAAAGATTCAATTTTTACTCATTAAAACACTCTTCGGGACATCGAAGGGAACTCGAATAAGTTTAACTCAAAACTCTCATTTTCTTTCAAAGATTCAATCTTTATACATTAAAATGGTTTAGTGACGTAATAGGTACCTTTATTGAGTTATGTTCATGTGAAGATTCAATCTTTACTCATTAAAAGACTCTTCGTGACTTCATGGGTAACTCGAATAAGTTTAGCTCAAAACTCTGATTTTCTTTCAAAGATTCAATCTTTATACACTAAAAAGGTCTACTGACATATTAGGTACATTATTGAGGTATTTTCATTCAAAGACTCAACCCTTACTCATTAAAACACTCTTTTATACGTTAAAATGGTCTAGTGACATGATAGGTACCTTGATTGAGGTAATTTCATTCAAAGATTTAATCTTTACTTATGGAAACACTCTGCGTGACGTGAAAGGGATCTCGAATAAGTTTAACTCAAAACTCTCATTTTTTTTCAAAGATTTAATCTTTATATATTAAAATGGTCTAGTGACATAATAGGTACCTAGATTGATGTATTTCTATTCAAAGATTCAATCTTTACTCATTAAAACACTCTTTGGGACGTCGAAGGGAACTCGAATAAGTTTAACTCGGAACTCTCATTTTCTTTCAAAGATTCAATCTTTATATATTAAAAAGGTTTAATGACATGATAGGTACCTTTATTGAGTTAGTTTCATTCAAAGATTCAATCTTTACTCTTCAAAACACTCTCCGTGACGTCAAAGGGATCTCGAATAAGTTTAACTCAAAACTTTTATTTCCTTTCAAAGATTTAATCCTTATACATTAGAATGGTCTAGTGACATAATAAGTACCTTGATTGAGGTATTTCCATTCAATGATTCAATCTTTAGTCTTTAAAACACTCTTCGAGACGTCGAAGGGAACTCGAATAAGTTTACCTCAGAACTTTCATATTCTTTTAAAGATTCAATCTTTACACCTTAAAAAGGTTAAGTGACACGATAGGTACCTTTATTCAGTTATTTTCATTCAAAGATTCAATCTTTACACTTTAAAACACTCTTCGTGACGTCAAAGAGATCTCGAATAAGTTTAACTCAAAACTCTCATTTTCTTACAAAGATTTAATCTTTATACATTAAAATGGTCCAGTCACATAATAAGTACCCTGATTGAGGTATTTTCCATTCAATGATTCAATCTTTAATCATTAAAACACTCTTCGGGACGTCGAAGGGAACTCGAATAAGTTTAACTCAGAACTTTCATTTTCTTCCAAAGATTCAATCCTTATACATTAAAAAGGTTTGGTGACATGATAGGAACCGTTATTCAGTAATTTTCATTCAAAGATTCAAACTTTAATCTTTAAAACACGCTTCATGACTTCAAAGGGATCTCGAATAAGTTTAGCTCAAAACTCTCATTTTCTTTCAAAGATTCAATCTTTATACATCAAAATGGTCTTGTTACATAATAGGTACATTGATTGCGGTACTTCCATTCAAAGATTTCACACTTACTCATTAAAACACTCTTCGGGATGTCGAAGGGAACTCGAATAAGTTTAACTCAAAACACTCATTTTCTTTCAAAGATTCAATCTCTGTACATTAAAAAGGTTTAGTGACGCGATAGGTACCTTTATTGAGTTATTTTCATTCACAGATTCAATCTTTACTCATTAAAACACTCTGTGTGACGTAAAAGTGATCTCGAATAAATTTAACTCAAAACTCTCATTTTCTTTCAAAGATTCAATCTTTATACATTAAAATTGTTTAGTGACATAATTGGTACCTTTATTGAGTTATTTTCATTCGAAGGTTCAATCTTTACTCGTTAAAAGACTCTTCGTGACTTCATGGGTAACTCAAAACTGTTTAGCTCAAAACTCTGATTTTCTTTCAATGATTCAATCTTTATACTCTAGAAAGGTCTAGTGACATAATAGGTTTATTATTGAGGTATTCTCATTCAAAGATTAAATCTTTACTCATTAAAACACTCTTCGGGACGTAAAAGGGAACTTGAATAAGTTTAACTCAGAACTCTCATTTTCTTTCAGAGATTCAATCTTTATACGTTAAAATGGTCTAGTGACATAATAGATACCTTGATTGAGGTAATTTCATTCAAAGATTCCATCTTTACTCATTAAAGCACTCTTCGTGACGCCAAAGGGATCCCGAATAAGTTTAACTCAAAACTCTCATTTTCTTTCAAAGATTTAATCTTTATACATTAAAATGGTCTTGTGACATAATAGGTACCTTGATTGAGGTATTTCCATTCGAAGATTCAATCGACTCATTAAAACACTCTTCGGGACGTCGATGGGATCCTGAATATGTTTAACTCAAAACTCTCATTTTCTTTCAAAGATTTAATCTTTATATATTAAAATGGTCTTGTGACATAATAGGTACCTTGATTGAGGCATTACTATTCAAAGATTCAATTTTTACTCATTAAAACACTCTTCGGGACATCGAAGGGAACTCGAATAAGTTTAACTCAAAACTCTCATTTTCTTTCAAAGATTCAATCTTTATACATTAAAATGGTTTAGTGACGTAATAGGTACCTTTATTGAGTTATGTTCATGTGAAGATTCAATCTTTACTCATTAAAAGACTCTTCGTGACTTTATGGGTAACTCGAATAAGTTTAGCTCAAAACTCTGATTTTCTTTCAAAGATTCAATCTTTATACACTAAAAAGGTCTACTGACATATTAGGTACATTATTGAGGTATTTTCATTCAAAGACTCAACCCTTACTCATTAAAACACTCTTTTATACGTTAAAATGGTCTAGTGACATGATAGGTACCTTGATTGAGGTAATTTTATTCAAAGATTTAATCTTTACTTATGGAAATACTCTGCGTGACGTGAAAGGGATCTCGAATAAGTTTAACTCAAAACTCTCATTTTTTTTCAAAGATTTAATCTTTATATATTAAAATGGTCTAGTGACATAATAGGTACCAAGATTGATGTATTTCTATTCAAAGATTCAATCTTTACTCATTAAAACACTCTTTGGGACGTCGAAGGGAACTCGAATAAGTTTAACTCGGAACTCTCATTTTCTTTCAAAGATTCAATCTTTATATATTAAAAAGGTTTAATGACATGATAGGTACCTTTATTGAGTTAGTTTCATTCAAAGATTCAATCTTTACTCTTCAAAACACTCTCCGTGACGTCAAAGGGATCTCGAATAAGTTTAACTCAAAACTTTTATTTCCTTTCAAAGATTTAATCCTTATACATTAGAATGGTCTAGTGACATAATAAGTACCTTGATTGAGGTATTTCCATTCAATGATTCAATCTTTAGTCTTTAAAACACTCTTCGAGACGTCGAAGGGAACTCGAATAAGTTTACCTCAGAACTTTCATATTCTTTTAAAGATTCAATCTTTACACCTTAAAAAGGTTAAGTGACACGATAGGTACCTTTATTCAGTTATTTTCATTCAAAGATTCAATCTTTACACTTTAAAACACTCTTCGTGACGTCAAAGAGATCTCGAATAAGTTTAACTCAAAACTCTCATTTTCTTACAAAGATTTAATCTTTATACATTAAAATGGTCCAGTCACATAATAAGTACCCTGATTGAGGTATTTTCCATTCAATGATTCAATCTTTAATCATTAAAACACTCTTCGGGACGTCGAAGGGAACTCGAATAAGTTTAACTCAGAACTTTCATTTTCTTCCAAAGATTCAATCCTTATACATTAAAAAGGTTTGGTGACATGATAGGAACCGTTATTCAGTAATTTTCTTTCAAAGATTCAAACTTTAATCTTTAAAACACGCTTCGTGACTTCAAAGGGATCTCGAATAAGTTTAGCTCAAAACTCTCATTTTCTTTCAAAGATTCAATCTTTATACATCAAAATGGTCTTGTTACATAATAGGTACATTGATTGCGGTATTTCCATTCAAAGATTTCATACTTACTCATTAAAACACTCTTCGGGATGTCGAAGGGAACTCGAATAAGTTTAACTCAAAACACTCATTTTCTTTCAAAGATTCAATCTCTGTACATTAAAAAGGTTTAGTGACGCGATAGGTACCTTTATTGAGTTATTTTCATTCACAGATTCAATCTTTACTCATTAAAACACTCTGTGTGACGTAAAAGTGATCTCGAATAAATTTAACTCAAAACTCTCATTTTCTTTCAAAGATTCAATCTTTATACATTAAAATTGTTTAGTGACATAATTGGTACCTTTATTGAGTTATTTTCATTCGAAGGTTCAATCTTTACTCGTTAAAAGACTCTTCGTGACTTCATGGGTAACTCAAAACTGTTTAGCTCAAAACTCTGATTTTCTTTCAATGATTCAATCTTTATACTCTAGAAAGGTCTAGTGACATAATAGGTTTATTATTGAGGTATTCTCATTCAAAGATTAAATCTTTACTCATTAAAACACTCTTCGGGACGTAAAAGGGAACTTGAATAAGTTTAACTCAGAACTCTCATTTTCTTTCAGAGATTCAATCTTTATACGTTAAAATGGTCTAGTGACATAATAGATACCTTGATTGAGGTAATTTCATTCAAAGATTCCATCTTTACTCATTAAAGCACTCTTCGTGACGCCAAAGGGATCCCGAATAAGTTTAACTCAAAACTCTCATTTTCTTTCAAAGATTTAATCTTTATACATTAAAATGGTCTTGTGACATAATAGGTACCTTGATTGAGGTATTTCCATTCGAAGATTCAATCGACTCATTAAAACACTCTTCGGGACGTCGATGGGATCCTGAATATGTTTAACTCAAAACTCTCATTTTCTTTCAAAGATTTAATCTTTATATATTAAAATGGTCTTGTGACATAATAGGTACCTTGATTGAGGCATTACTATTCAAAGATTCAATTTTTACTCATTAAAACACTCTTCGGGACATCGAAGGGAACTCGAATAAGTTTAACTCAAAACTCTCATTTTCTTTCAAAGATTCAATCTTTATACATTAAAATGGTTTAGTGACGTAATAGGTACCTTTATTGAGTTATGTTCATGTGAAGATTCAATCTTTACTCATTAAAAGACTCTTCGTGACTTCATGGGTAACTCGAATAAGTTTAGCTCAAAACTCTGATTTTCTTTCAAAGATTCAATCTTTATACACTAAAAAGGTCTACCGACATATTAGGTACATTATTGAGGTATTTTCATTCAAAGACTCAACCCTTACTCATTAAAACACTCTTTTATACGTTAAAATGGTCTAGTGACATGATAGGTACCTTGATTGAGGTAATTTCATTCAAAGATTTAATCTTTACTTATGGAAACACTCTGCGTGACGTGAAAGGGATCTCGAATAAGTTTAACTCAAAACTCTCATTTTTTTTCAAAGATTTAATCTTTATATATTAAAATGGTCTAGTGACATAATAGGTACCTAGATTGATGTATTTCTATTCAAAGATTCAATCTTTACTCATTAAAACACTCTTTGGGACGTCGAAGGGAACTCGAATAAGTTTAACTCGGAACTCTCATTTTCTTTCAAAGATTCAATCTTTATATATTAAAAAGGTTTAATGACATGATAGGTACCTTTATTGAGTTAGTTTCATTCAAAGATTCAATCTTTACTCTTCAAAACACTCTCCGTGACGTCAAAGGGATCTCGAATAAGTTTAACTCAAAACTTTTATTTCCTTTCAAAGATTTAATCCTTATACATTAGAATGGTCTAGTGACATAATAAGTACCTTGATTGAGGTATTTCCATTCAATGATTCAATCTTTAGTCTTTAAAACACTCTTCGAGACGTCGAAGGGAACTCGAATAAGTTTACCTCAGAACTTTCATATTCTTTTAAAGATTCAATCTTTACACCTTAAAAAGGTTAAGTGACACGATAGGTACCTTTATTCAGTTATTTTCATTCAAAGATTCAATCTTTACACTTTAAAACACTCTTCGTGACGTCAAAGAGATCTCGAATAAGTTTAACTCAAAACTCTCATTTTCTTACAAAGATTTAATCTTTATACATTAAAATGGTCCAGTCACATAATAAGTACCCTGATTGAGGTATTTTCCATTCAATGATTCAATCTTTAATCATTAAAACACTCTTCGGGACGTCGAAGGGAACTCGAATAAGTTTAACTCAGAACTTTCATTTTCTTCCAAAGATTCAATCCTTATACATTAAAAAGGTTTGGTGACATGATAGGAACCGTTATTCAGTAATTTTCTTTCAAAGATTCAAACTTTAATCTTTAAAACACGCTTCGTGACTTCAAAGGGATCTCGAATAAGTTTAGCTCAAAACTCTCATTTTCTTTCAAAGATTCAATCTTTATACATCAAAATGGTCTTGTTACATAATAGGTACATTGATTGCGGTATTTCCATTCAAAGATTTCATACTTACTCATTAAAACACTCTTCGGGATGTCGAAGGGAACTCGAATAAGTTTAACTCAAAACACTCATTTTCTTTCAAAGATTCAATCTCTGTACATTAAAAAGGTTTAGTGACGCGATAGGTACCTTTATTGAGTTATTTTCATTCACAGATTCAATCTTTACTCATTAAAACACTCTGTGTGACGTAAAAGTGATCTCGAATAAATTTAACTCAAAACTCTCATTTTCTTTCAAAGATTCAATCTTTATACATTAAAATTGTTTAGTGACATAATTGGTACCTTTATTGAGTTATTTTCATTCGAAGGTTCAATCTTTACTCGTTAAAAGACTCTTCGTGACTTCATGGGTAACTCAAAACTGTTTAGCTCAAAACTCTGATTTTCTTTCAATGATTCAATCTTTATACTCTAGAAAGGTCTAGTGACATAATAGGTTTATTATTGAGGTATTCTCATTCAAAGATTAAATCTTTACTCATTAAAACACTCTTCGGGACGTAAAAGGGAACTTGAATAAGTTTAACTCAGAACTCTCATTTTCTTTCAGAGATTCAATCTTTATACGTTAAAATGGTCTAGTGACATAATAGATACCTTGATTGAGGTAATTTCATTCAAAGATTCCATCTTTACTCATTAAAGCACTCTTCGTGACGCCAAAGGGATCCCGAATAAGTTTAACTCAAAACTCTCATTTTCTTTCAAAGATTTAATCTTTATACATTAAAATGGTCTTGTGACATAATAGGTACCTTGATTGAGGTATTTCCATTCGAAGATTCAATCGACTCATTAAAACACTCTTCGGGACGTCGATGGGATCCTGAATATGTTTAACTCAAAACTCTCATTTTCTTTCAAAGATTTAATCTTTATATATTAAAATGGTCTTGTGACATAATAGGTACCTTGATTGAGGCATTACTATTCAAAGATTCAATTTTTACTCATTAAAACACTCTTCGGGACATCGAAGGGAACTCGAATAAGTTTAACTCAAAACTCTCATTTTCTTTCAAAGATTCAATCTTTATACATTAAAATGGTTTAGTGACGTAATAGGTACCTTTATTGAGTTATGTTCATGTGAAGATTCAATCTTTACTCATTAAAAGACTCTTCGTGACTTCATGGGTAACTCGAATAAGTTTAGCTCAAAACTCTGATTTTCTTTCAAAGATTCAATCTTTATACACTAAAAAGGTCTACTGACATATTAGGTACATTATTGAGGTATTTTCATTCAAAGACTCAACCCTTACTCATTAAAACACTCTTTTATACGTTAAAATGGTCTAGTGACATGATAGGTACCTTGATTGAGGTAATTTCATTCAAAGATTTAATCTTTACTTATGGAAACACTCTGCGTGACGTGAAAGGGATCTCGAATAAGTTTAACTCAAAACTCTCATTTTTTTTCAAAGATTTAATCTTTATATATTAAAATGGTCTAGTGACATAATAGGTACCTAGATTGATGTATTTCTATTCAAAGATTCAATCTTTACTCATTAAAACACTCTTTGGGACGTCGAAGGGAACTCGAATAAGTTTAACTCGGAACTCTCATTTTCTTTCAAAGATTCAATCTTTATATATTAAAAAGGTTTAATGACATGATAGGTACCTTTATTGAGTTAGTTTCATTCAAAGATTCAATCTTTACTCTTCAAAACACTCTCCGTGACGTCAAAGGGATCTCGAATAAGTTTAACTCAAAACTTTTATTTCCTTTCAAAGATTTAATCCTTATACATTAGAATGGTCTAGTGACATAATAAGTACCTTGATTGAGGTATTTCCATTCAATGATTCAATCTTTAGTCTTTAAAACACTCTTCGAGACGTCGAAGGGAACTCGAATAAGTTTACCTCAGAACTTTCATATTCTTTTAAAGATTCAATCTTTACACCTTAAAAAGGTTAAGTGACACGATAGGTACCTTTATTCAGTTATTTTCATTCAAAGATTCAATCTTTACACTTTAAAACACTCTTCGTGACGTCAAAGAGATCTCGAATAAGTTTAACTCAAAACTCTCATTTTCTTACAAAGATTTAATCTTTATACATTAAAATGGTCCAGTCACATAATAAGTACCCTGATTGAGGTATTTTCCATTCAATGATTCAATCTTTAATCATTAAAACACTCTTCGGGACGTCGAAGGGAACTCGAATAAGTTTAACTCAGAACTTTCATTTTCTTCCAAAGATTCAATCCTTATACATTAAAAAGGTTTGGTGACATGATAGGAACCGTTATTCAGTAATTTTCATTCAAAGATTCAAACTTTAATCTTTAAAACACGCTTCGTGACTTCAAAGGGATCTCGAATAAGTTTAGCTCAAAACTCTCATTTTCTTTCAAAGATTCAATCTTTATACATCAAAATGGTCTTGTTACATAATAGGTACATTGATTGCGGTATTTCCATTCAAAGATTTCATACTTACTCATTAAAACACTCTTCGGGATGTCGAAGGGAACTCGAATAAGTTTAACTCAAAACACTCATTTTCTTTCAAAGATTCAATCTCTGTACATTAAAAAGGTTTAGTGACGCGATAGGTACCTTTATTGAGTTATTTTCATTCACAGATTCAATCTTTACTCATTAAAACACTCTGTGTGACGTAAAAGTGATCTCGAATAAATTTAACTCAAAACTCTCATTTTCTTTCAAAGATTCAATCTTTATACATTAAAATTGTTTAGTGACATAATTGGTACCTTTATTGAGTTATTTTCATTCGAAGGTTCAATCTTTACTCGTTAAAAGACTCTTCGTGACTTCATGGGTAACTCAAAACTGTTTAGCTCAAAACTCTGATTTTCTTTCAATGATTCAATCTTTATACTCTAGAAAGGTCTAGTGACATAATAGGTTTATTATTGAGGTATTCTCATTCAAAGATTAAATCTTTACTCATTAAAACACTCTTCGGGACGTAAAAGGGAACTTGAATAAGTTTAACTCAGAACTCTCATTTTCTTTCAGAGATTCAATCTTTATACGTTAAAATGGTCTAGTGACATAATAGATACCTTGATTGAGGTAATTTCATTCAAAGATTCCATCTTTACTCATTAAAGCACTCTTCGTGACGCCAAAGGGATCCCGAATAAGTTTAACTCAAAACTCTCATTTTCTTTCAAAGATTTAATCTTTATACATTAAAATGGTCTTGTGACATAATAGGTACCTTGATTGAGGTATTTCCATTCGAAGATTCAATCGACTCATTAAAACACTCTTCGGGACGTCGATGGGATCCTGAATATGTTTAACTCAAAACTCTCATTTTCTTTCAAAGATTTAATCTTTATATATTAAAATGGTCTTGTGACATAATAGGTACCTTGATTGAGGCATTACTATTCAAAGATTCAATTTTTACTCATTAAAACACTCTTCGGGACATCGAAGGGAACTCGAATAAGTTTAACTCAAAACTCTCATTTTCTTTCAAAGATTCAATCTTTATACATTAAAATGGTTTAGTGACGTAATAGGTACCTTTATTGAGTTATGTTCATGTGAAGATTCAATCTTTACTCATTAAAAGACTCTTCGTGACTTCATGGGTAACTCGAATAAGTTTAGCTCAAAACTCTGATTTTCTTTCAAAGATTCAATCTTTATACACTAAAAAGGTCTACTGACATATTAGGTACATTATTGAGGTATTTTCATTCAAAGACTCAACCCTTACTCATTAAAACACTCTTTTATACGTTAAAATGGTCTAGTGACACGATAGGTACCTTGATTGAGGTAATTTCATTCAATGATTTAATCTTTACTTATTGAAACACTCTGCGTCACGTGAAAGGGATCTCGAATAAGTTTAACTCAAAACTCTCATTTTTTTTCAAAGATTTAATCTTTATATATTAAAATGGTCTAGTGACATAATAGGTACCTAGATTGATGTATTTCTATTCAAAGATTCAATCTTTACTCATTAAAACACTCTTTGGGACGTCGAAGGGAACTCGAATAAGTTTAACTCGGAACTCTCATTTTCTTTCAAAGATTCAATCTTTATATATTAAAAAGGTTTAATGACATGATAGGTACCTTTATTGAGTTAGTTTCATTCAAAGATTCAATCTTTACTCTTCAAAACACTCTCCGTGACGTCAAAGGGATCTCGAATAAGTTTAACTCAAAACTTTTATTTCCTTTCAAAGATTTAATCCTTATACATTAGAATGGTCTAGTGACATAATAAGTACCTTGATTGAGGTATTTCCATTCAATGATTCAATCTTTAGTCTTTAAAACACTCTTCGAGACGTCGAAGGGAACTCGAATAAGTTTACCTCAGAACTTTCATATTCTTTTAAAGATTCAATCTTTACACCTTAAAAAGGTTAAGTGACACGATAGGTACCTTTATTCAGTTATTTTCATTCAAAGATTCAATCTTTACACTTTAAAACACTCTTCGTGACGTCAAAGAGATCTCGAATAAGTTTAACTCAAAACTCTCATTTTCTTACAAAGATTTAATCTTTATACATTAAAATGGTCCAGTCACATAATAAGTACCCTGATTGAGGTATTTTCCATTCAATGATTCAATCTTTAATCATTAAAACACTCTTCGGGACGTCGAAGGGAACTCGAATAAGTTTAACTCAGAACTTTCATTTTCTTCCAAAGATTCAATCCTTATACATTAAAAAGGTTTGGTGACATGATAGGAACCGTTATTCAGTAATTTTCATTCAAAGATTCAAACTTTAATCTTTAAAACACGCTTCGTGACTTCAAAGGGATCTCGAATAAGTTTAGCTCAAAACTCTCATTTTCTTTCAAAGATTCAATCTTTATACATCAAAATGGTCTTGTTACATAATAGGTACATTGATTGCGGTATTTCCATTCAAAGATTTCATACTTACTCATTAAAACACTCTTCGGGATGTCGAAGGGAACTCGAATAAGTTTAACTCAAAACACTCATTTTCTTTCAAAGATTCAATCTCTGTACATTAAAAAGGTTTAGTGACGCGATAGGTACCTTTATTGAGTTATTTTCATTCACAGATTCAATCTTTACTCATTAAAACACTCTGTGTGACGTAAAAGTGATCTCGAATAAATTTAACTCAAAACTCTCATTTTCTTTCAAAGATTCAATCTTTATACATTAAAATTGTTTAGTGACATAATTGGTACCTTTATTGAGTTATTTTCATTCGAAGGTTCAATCTTTACTCGTTAAAAGACTCTTCGTGACTTCATGGGTAACTCAAAACTGTTTAGCTCAAAACTCTGATTTTCTTTCAATGATTCAATCTTTATACTCTAGAAAGGTCTAGTGACATAATAGGTTTATTATTGAGGTATTCTCATTCAAAGATTAAATCTTTACTCATTAAAACACTCTTCGGGACGTAAAAGGGAACTTGAATAAGTTTAACTCAGAACTCTCATTTTCTTTCAGAGATTCAATCTTTATACGTTAAAATGGTCTAGTGACATAATAGATACCTTGATTGAGGTAATTTCATTCAAAGATTCCATCTTTACTCATTAAAGCACTCTTCGTGACGCCAAAGGGATCCCGAATAAGTTTAACTCAAAACTCTCATTTTCTTTCAAAGATTTAATCTTTATACATTAAAATGGTCTTGTGACATAATAGGTACCTTGATTGAGGTATTTCCATTCGAAGATTCAATCGACTCATTAAAACACTCTTCGGGACGTCGATGGGATCCTGAATATGTTTAACTCAAAACTCTCATTTTCTTTCAAAGATTTAATCTTTATATATTAAAATGGTCTTGTGACATAATAGGTACCTTGATTGAGGCATTACTATTCAAAGATTCAATTTTTACTCATTAAAACACTCTTCGGGACATCGAAGGGAACTCGAATAAGTTTAACTCAAAACTCTCATTTTCTTTCAAAGATTCAATCTTTATACATTAAAATGGTTTAGTGACGTAATAGGTACCTTTATTGAGTTATGTTCATGTGAAGATTCAATCTTTTCTCATTAAAAGACTCTTCGTGACTTCATGGGTAACTCGAATAAGTTTAGCTCAAAACTCTGATTTTCTTTCAAAGATTCAATCTTTATACACTAAAAAGGTCTACTGACATATTAGGTACATTATTGAGGTATTTTCATTCAAAGACTCAACCCTTACTCATTAAAACACTCTTTTATACGTTAAAATGGTCTAGTGACATGATAGGTACCTTGATTGAGGTAATTTCATTCAAAGATTTAATCTTTACTTATGGAAACACTCTGCGTGACGTGAAAGGGATCTCGAATAAGTTTAACTCAAAACTCTCATTTTTTTTCAAAGATTTAATCTTTATATATTAAAATGGTCTAGTGACATAATAGGTACCTAGATTGATGTATTTCTATTCAAAGATTCAATCTTTACTCATTAAAACACTCTTTGGGACGTCGAAGGAAACTCGAATAAGTTTAACTCGGAACTCTCATTTTCTTTCAAAGATTCAATCTTTATATATTAAAAAGGTTTAATGACATGATAGGTACCTTTATTGAGTTAGTTTCATTCAAAGATTCAATCTTTACTCTTCAAAACACTCTCCGTGACGTCAAAGGGATCTCGAATAAGTTTAACTCAAAACTTTTATTTCCTTTCAAAGATTTAATCCTTATACATTAGAATGGTCTAGTGACATAATAAGTACCTTGATTGAGGTATTTCCATTCAATGATTCAATCTTTAGTCTTTAAAACACTCTTCGAGACGTCGAAGGGAACTCGAATAAGTTTACCTCAGAACTTTCATATTCTTTTAAAGATTCAATCTTTACACCTTAAAAAGGTTAAGTGACACGATAGGTACCTTTATTCAGTTATTTTCATTCAAAGATTCAATCTTTACACTTTAAAACACTCTTCGTGACGTCAAAGAGATCTCGAATAAGTTTAACTCAAAACTCTCATTTTCTTACAAAGATTTAATCTTTATACATTAAAATGGTCCAGTCACATAATAAGTACCCTGATTGAGGTATTTTCCATTCAATGATTCAATCTTTAATCATTAAAACACTCTTCGGGATGTCGAAGGGAACTCGAATAAGTTTAACTCAGAACTTTCATTTTCTTCCAAAGATTCAATCCTTATACATTAAAAAGGTTTGGTGACATGATAGGAACCGTTATTCAGTAATTTTCATTCAAAGATTCAAACTTTAATCTTTAAAACACGCTTCGTGACTTCAAAGGGATCTCGAATAAGTTTAGCTCAAAACTCTCATTTTCTTTCAAAGATTCAATCTTTATACATCAAAATGGTCTTGTTACATAATAGGTACATTGATTGCGGTATTTCCATTCACAGATTTCATACTTACTCATTAAAACACTCTTCGGGATGTCGAAGGGAACTCGAATAAGTTTAACTCAAAACACTCATTTTCTTTCAAAGATTCAATCTCTGTACATTAAAAAGGTTTAGTGACGCGATAGGTACCTTTATTGAGTTATTTTCATTCACAGATTAAATCTTTACTCATTAAAACACTCTGTGTGACGTAAAAGTGATCTCGAATAAATTTAACTCAAAACTCTCATTTTCTTTCAAAGATTCAATCTTTATACATTAAAATTGTTTAGTAACATAATTGGTACCTTTATTGAGTTATTTTCATTCGAAGGTTCAATCTTTACTCGTTAAAAGACTCTTCGTGACTTCATGGGTAACTCAAAACTGTTTAGCTCAAAACTCTGATTTTCTTTCAATGATTCAATCTTTATACTCTAGAAAGGTCTAGTGACATAATAGGTTTATTATTGAGGTATTCTCATTCAAAGATTAAATCTTTACTCATTAAAACACTCTTCGGGACGTAAAAGGGAACTTGAATAAGTTTAACTCAGAACTCTCATTTTCTTTCAGAGATTCAATCTTTATACGTTAAAATGGTCTAGTGACATAATAGATACCTTGATTGAGGTAATTTCAATCAAAGATTCCATCTTTACTCATTAAAGCACTTTTCGTGACGCCAAAGGGATCCCGAATAAGTTTAACTCAAAACTCTCATTTTCTTTCAAAGATTTAATCTTTATACATTAAAATGGTCTTGTGACATAATAGGTACCTTGATTGAGGTATTTCCATTCGAAGATTCAATCTTTACTCATTAAAACACTCTTCGGGACGTCGATGGGATCCTGAATATGTTTAACTCAAAACTCTCATTTTCTTTCAAAGATTTAATCTTTATACATTAAAATGTTCTTGTGACATAATAGGTACCTTGATTGAGGCATTACTATTCAAAGATTCAATTTTTACTCATTAAAACACTCTTCGGGACATCGAAGGGAACTCGAATAAGTTTAACTCAAAACTCTCATTTTCTTTCAAAGATTCAATCTTTATACATTAAAATAGTTTAGTGACGTAATAGGTACCTTTATTGAGTTATGTTCATGTGAAGATTCAATCTTTACTCATTAAAAGACTCTTCGTGCCTTCATGGGTAACTCGAATAAGTTTAGCTCAAAATTCTGATTTTCTTTCAAAGATTCAATCTTTATACACTAAAAAGGTCTACTGACATATTAGGTACATTATTGAGGTATTTTCATTCAAAGACTCAACCCTTACTCATTAAAACACTCTTTTATACGTTAAAATGGTCTAGTGACATGATAGGTACCTTGATTGAGGTAATTTCATTCAAAGATTTAATCTTTACTTATGGAAACACTCTGCGTGACGTGAAAGGGATCTCGAATAAGTTTAACTCAAAACTCTCATTTTTTTTCAAAGATTTAATCTTTATATATTAAAATGGTCTAGTGACATAATAGGTACCTAGATTGATGTATTTCTATTCAAAGATTCAATCTTTACTCATTAAAACACTCTTTGGGACGTCGAAGGGAACTCGAATAAGTTTAACTCGGAACTCTCATTTTCTTTCAAAGATTCAATCTTTATATATTAAAAAGGTTTAATGACATGATAGGTACCTTTATTGAGTTAGTTTCATTCAAAGATTCAATCTTTACTCTTCAAAACACTCTCCGTGACGTCAAAGGGATCTCGAATAAGTTTAACTCAAAACTTTTATTTCCTTTCAAAGATTTAATCCTTATACATTAGAATGGTCTAGTGACATAATAAGTACCTTGATTGAGGTATTTCCATTCAATGATTCAATCTTTAGTCTTTAAAACACTCTTCGAGACGTCGAAGGGAACTCGAATAAGTTTACCTCAGAACTTTCATATTCTTTTAAAGATTCAATCTTTACACCTTAAAAAGGTTAAGTGACACGATAGGTACCTTTATTCAGTTATTTTCATTCAAAGATTCAATCTTTACACTTTAAAACACTCTTCGTGACGTCAAAGAGATCTCGAATAAGTTTAACTCAAAACTCTCATTTTCTTACAAAGATTTAATCTTTATACATTAAAATGGTCCAGTCACATAATAAGTACCCTGATTGAGGTATTTTCCATTCAATGATTCAATCTTTAATCATTAAAACACTTTTCGGGACGTCGAAGGGAACTCGAATAAGTTTAACTCAGAACTTTCATTTTCTTCCAAAGATTCAATCCTTATACATTAAAAAGGTTTGGTGACATGATAGGAACCGTTATTCAGTAATTTTCATTCAAAGATTCAAACTTTAATCTTTAAAACACGCTTCGTGACTTCAAAGGGATCTCGAATAAGTTTAGCTCAAAACTCTCATTTTCTTTCAAAGATTCAATCTTTATACATCAAAATGGTCTTGTTACATAATAGGTACATTGATTGCGGTATTTCCATTCAAAGATTTCATACTTACTCATTAAAACACTCTTCGGGATGTCGAAGGGAACTCGAATAAGTTTAACTCAAAACACTCATTTTCTTTCAAAGATTCAATCTCTGTACATTAAAAAGGTTTAGTGACGCGATAGGTACCTTTATTGAGTTATTTTCATTCACAGATTCAATCTTTACTCATTAAAACACTCTGTGTGACGTAAAAGTGATCTCGAATAAATTTAACTCAAAACTCTCATTTTCTTTCAAAGATTCAATCTTTATACATTAAAATTGTTTAGTGACATAATTGGTACCTTTATTGAGTTATTTTCATTCGAAGGTTCAATCTTTACTCGTTAAAAGACTCTTCGTGACTTCATGGGTAACTCAAAACTGTTTAGCTCAAAACTCTGATTTTCTTTCAATGATTCAATCTTTATACTCTAGAAAGGTCTAGTGACATAATAGGTTTATTATTGAGGTATTCTCATTCAAAGATTAAATCTTTACTCATTAAAACACTCTTCGGGACGTAAAAGGGAACTTGAATAAGTTTAACTCAGAACTCTCATTTTCTTTCAGAGATTCAATCTTTATACGTTAAAATGGTCTAGTGACATAATAGATACCTTGATTGAGGTAATTTCATTCAAAGATTCCATCTTTACTCATTAAAGCACTCTTCGTGACGCCAAAGGGATCCCGAATAAGTTTAACTCAAAACTCTCATTTTCTTTCAAAGATTTAATCTTTATACATTAAAATGGTCTTGTGACATAATAGGTACCTTGATTGAGGTATTTCCATTCGAAGATTCAATCTTTACTCATTAAAACACTCTTCGGGACGTCGATGGGATCCTGAATATGTTTAACTCAAAACTCTCATTTTCTTTCAAAGATTTAATCTTTATACATTAAAATGGTCTTGTGACATAATAGGTACCTTGATTGAGGCATTACTATTCAAAGATTCAATTTTTACTCATTAAAACACTCTTCGGGACATCGAAGGGAACTCGAATAAGTTTAACTCAAAACTCTCATTTTCTTTCAAAGATTCAATCTTTATACATTAAAATAGTTTAGTGACGTAATAGGTACCTTTATTGAGTTATGTTCATGTGAAGATTCAATCTTTACTCATTAAAAGACTCTTCGTGACTTCATGGGTAACTCGAATAAGTTTAGCTCAAAACTCTGATTTTCTTTCAAAGATTCAATCTTTATACACTAAAAAGGTCTACTGACATATTAGGTACATTATTGAGGTATTTTCATTCAAAGACTCAACCCTTACTCATTAAAACACTCTTTTATACGTTAAAATGGTCTAGTGACATGATAGGTACCTTGATTGAGGTAATTTCATTCAAAGATTTAATCTTTACTTATGGAAACACTCTGCGTGACGTGAAAGGGATCTCGAATAAATTTAACTCAAAACTCTCATTTTTTTTCAAAGATTTAATCTTTATATATTAAAATGGTCTAGTGACATAATAGGTACCTAGATTGATGTATTTCTATTCAAAGATTCAATCTTTACTCATTAAAACACTCTTTGGGACGTCGAAGGGAACTCGAATAAGTTTAACTCGGAACTCTCATTTTCTTTCAAAGATTCAATCTTTATATATTAAAAAGGTTTAATGACATGATAGGTACCTTTATTGAGTTAGTTTCATTCAAAGATTCAATCTTTACTCTTCAAAACACTCTCCGTAACGTCAAAGGGATCTCGAATAAGTTTAACTCAAAACTTTTATTTCCTTTCAAAGATTTAATCCTTATACATTAGAATGGTCTAGTGACATAATAAGTACCTTGATTGAGGTATTTCCATTCAATGATTCAATCTTTAGTCTTTAAAACACTCTTCGAGACGTCGAAGGGAACTCGAATAAGTTTACCTCAGAACTTTCATATTCTTTTAAAGATTCAATCTTTACACCTTAAAAAGGTTAAGTGACACGATAGGTACCTTTATTCAGTTATTTTCATTCAAAGATTCAATCTTTACACTTTAAAACACTCTTCGTGACGTCAAAGAGATCTCGAATAAGTTTAACTCAAAACTCTCATTTTCTTACAAAGATTTAATCTTTATACATTAAAATGGTCCAGTCACATAATAAGTACCCTGATTGAGGTATTTTCCATTCAATGATTCAATCTTTAATCATTAAAACACTTTTCGGGACGTCGAAGGGAACTCGAATAAGTTTAACTCAGAACTTTCATTTTCTTCCAAAGATTCAATCCTTATACATTAAAAAGGTTTGGTGACATGATAGGAACCGTTATTCAGTAATTTTCATTCAAAGATTCAAACTTTAATCTTTAAAACACGCTTCGTGACTTCAAAGGGATCTCGAATAAGTTTAGCTCAAAACTCTCATTTTCTTTCAAAGATTCAATCTTTATACATCAAAATGGTCTTGTTACATAATAGGTACATTGATTGCGGTATTTCCATTCAAAGATTTCATACTTACTCATTAAAACACTCTTCGGGATGTCGAAGGGAACTCGAATAAGTTTAACTCAAAACACTCATTTTCTTTCAAAGATTCAATCTCTGTACATTAAAAAGGTTTAGTGACGCGATAGGTACCTTTATTGAGTTATTTTCATTCACAGATTCAATCTTTACTCATTAAAACACTCTGTGTGACGTAAAAGTGATCTCGAATAAATTTAACTCAAAACTCTCATTTTCTTTCAAAGATTCAATCTTTATACATTAAAATTATTTAGTGACATAATTGGTACCTTTATTGAGTTATTTTCATTCGAAGGTTCAATCTTTACTCGTTAAAAGACTCTTCGTGACTTCATAGGTAACTCAAAACTGTTTAGCTCAAAACTCTGATTTTCTTTCAATGATTCAATCTTTATACTCTAGAAAGGTCTAGTGACATAATAGGTTTATTATTGAGGTATTCTCATTCAAAGATTAAATCTTTACTCATTAAAACACTCTTCGGGACGTAAAAGGGAACTTGAATAAGTTTAACTCAGAACTCTCATTTTCTTTCAGAGATTCAATCTTTATACGTTAAAATGGTCTAGTGACATAATAGATACCTTGATTGAGGTAATTTCATTCAAAGATTCCATCTTTACTCATTAAAGCACTCTTCGTGACGCCAAAGGGATCCCGAATAAGTTTAACTCAAAACTCTCATTTTCTTTCAAAGATTTAATCTTTATACATTAAAATGGTCTTGTGACATAATAGGTACCTTGATTGAGGTATTTCCATTCGAAGATTCAATCTTTACTCATTAAAACACTCTTCGGGACGTCGATGGGATCCTGAATATGTTTAACTCAAAACTCTCATTTTCTTTCAAAGATTTAATCTTTATACATTAAAATGGTCTTGTGACATAATAGGTACCTTGATTGAGGCATTACTATTCAAAGATTCAATTTTTACTCATTAAAACACTCTTCGGGACATCGAAGGGAACTCGAATAAGTTTAACTCAAAACTCTCATTTTCTTTCAAAGATTCAATCTTTATACACTAAAATAGTTTAGTGACGTAATAGGTACCTTTATTGAGTTATGTTCATGTGAAGATTCAATCTTTACTCATTAAAAGACTCTTCGTGACTTTATACACTAAAAAGGTCTACTGACATATTAGGTACATTATTGAGGTATTTTCATTCAAAGACTCAACCCTTACTCATTAAAACACTCTTTTATACGTTAAAATGGTCTAGTGACATGATAGGTACCTTGATTGAGGTAATTTCATTCAAAGATTTAATCTTTACTTATGGAAACACTCTGCGTGACGTGAAAGGGATCTCGAATAAGTTTAACTCAAAACTCTCATTTTTTTTCAAAGATTTAATCTTTATATATTAAAATGGTCTAGTGACATAATAGGTACCTAGATTGATGTATTTCTATTCAAAGATTCAATCTTTACTCATTAAAACACTCTTTGGGACGTCGAAGGGAACTCGAATAAGTTTAACTCGGGACTCTCATTTTCTTTCAAAGATTCAATCTTTATATATTAAAAAGGTTTAATGACTTGATAGGTACCTTTATTGAGTTAGTTTCATTCAAAGATTCAATCTTTACTCTTCAAAACACTCTCCGTAACGTCAAAGGGATCTCGAATAAGTTTAACTCAAAACTTTTATTTCCTTTCAAAGATTTAATCCTTATACATTAGAATGGTCTAGTGACATAATAAGTACCTTGATTGAGGTATTTCCATTCAATGATTCAATCTTTAGTCTTTAAAACACTCTTCGAGACGTCGAAGGGAACTCGAATAAGTTTACCTCAGAACTTTCATATTCTTTTAAAGATTCAATCTTTACACCTTAAAAAGGTTAAGTGACACGATAGGTACCTTTATTCAGTTATTTTCATTCAAAGATTCAATCTTTACACTTTAAAACACTCTTCGTGACGTCAAAGAGATCTCGAATAAGTTTAACTCAAAACTCTCATTTTCTTACAAAGATTTAATCTTTATACATTAAAATGGTCCAGTCACATAATAAGTACCCTGATTGAGGTATTTTCCATTCAATGATTCAATCTTTAATCATTAAAACACTCTTCGGGACGTCGAAGGGAACTCGAATAAGTTTAACTCAGAACTTTCATTTTCTTCCAAAGATTCAATCCTTATACATTAAAAAGGTTTGGTGACATGATAGGAACCGTTATTCAGTTATTTTCATTCAAAGATTCAAACTTTAATCTTTAAAACACGCTTCGTGACTTCAAAGGGATCTCGAATAAGTTTAGCTCAAAACTCTCATTTTCTTTCAAAGATTCAATCATTATACATCAAAATGGTCTTGTTACATAATAGGTACCTTGATTGCTATATTTCCATTCAAAGATTTCATACTTACTCATTAAAACACTCTTCGGGATGTCGAAGGGAACTCGAATAAGTTTAACTCAAAACACTCATTTTCTTTCAAAGATTCAATCTCTATACATTAAAAAGGTTTAGTGACGCGATAGGTACCTTTATTGAGTTATTTTCATTCACAGATTCAATCTTTACTCATTAAAACACTCTGTGTGACGTAAAAGTGATCTCGAATAAATTTAACTCAAAACTCTCATTTTCTTTCAAAGATTCAATCTTTATACATTAAAATTGTTTAGTGACATAATTGGTACCTTTATTGAGTTATTTTCATTCGAAGGTTCAATCTTTATTCGTTAAAAGACTCTTCGTGACTTCATGGGTAACTCAAAACTGTTTAGCTCAAAACTCTGATTTTCTTTCAATGATTCAATCTTTATACTCTAGAAAGGTCTAGTGACATAATAGGTTTATTATTGAGGTATTCTCATTCAAAGATTAAATCTTTACTCATTAAAACACTCTTCGGGACGTAAAAGGGAACTTGAATAAGTTTAACTCAGAACTCTCATTTTCTTTCAGAGATTCAATCTTTATACGTTAAAATGGTCTAGTGACATAATAGATACCTTGATTGATGTAATTTCATTCAAAGATTCCATCTTTACTCATTAAAGCACTCTTCAAAACTCTCATTTTCTTTCAAAGATTTAATCTTTATACATTAAAATGGTCTTGTGACATAATAGGTACCTTGATTGAGGTATTTCCATTCGAAGATTCAATCTTTACTCATTAAAACACTCTTCGGGACGTCGATGGTATCCTGAATATGTTTAACTCAAAACTCTCATTTTCTTTCAAAGATTTAATCTTTATACATTAAAATGGTCTTGTGACATAATAGGTACCTTGATTGAGGCATTACTATTCAAAGATTCAATTTTTACTCATTAAAACACTCTTCGGGACATCGAAGGGAACTCGAATAAGTTTAACTCAAAACTCTCATTTTCTTTCAAAGATTCAATCTTTATACATTAAAATGGTTTAGTGACATAACAGGTACCTTTATTGAGTTATTTTCATGTGAAGATTCAATCTTTACTCATTAAAAGACTCTTCGTGACTTCATGGGTAACTCGAATAAGTTTAGCTCAAAACTCTGATTTTCTTTCAAAGATTCAATCTTTATACACTAAAAAGGTCTACTGACATATTAGGTACATTATTGGGTATTTTCATTCAAAGACTCAACCCTTACTCATTAAAACACTCTTTTATACGTTAAAATGGTCTAGTGACATGATAGGTACCTTGATTGAGGTAATTTCATTCAAAGATTTAATCTTTACTTATGGAAACACTCTGCGTGACGTGAAAGGGATCTCGAATAAGTTTAACTCAAAACTCTCATTTTTTTTCAAAGATTTAATCTTTATATATTAAAATGGTCTAGTGACATAATAGGTACCTAGATTGATGTATTTCTATTCAAAGATTCAATCTTTACTCATTAAAACAGTCTTTGGGACGTCGAAGGGAACTCGAATAAGTTTAACTCGGAACCCTCATTTTCTTTCAAAGATTCAATCTTTATATATTAAAAAGGTTTAATGACATGATAGGTACCTTTATTGAGTTAGTTTCATTCAAAGATTCAATCTTTACTCTTCAAAACACTCTCCGTGACGTCAAAGGGATCTCGAATAATTTTAACTCAAAACTTTTATTTCCTTTCAAAGATTTAATCCTTATACATTAAAATGGTCTAGTGACATAATAAGTACCTTGATTGAGGTATTTCCTTTCAATGATTCAATCTTTACTCTTTAAAACACTCTTCGAGACGTCGAAGGGAACTCGAATAAGTTTACCTCAGAACTTTCATATTCTTTTAAAGATTCAATCTTTACACCTTAAAAAGGTTAAGTGACATGATAGGTACCTTTATTCAGTTATTTTCATTCAAAGATTCAATCTTTACACTTTAAAACACTCTTCGTGACGTCAAAGAGATCTCGAATAAGTTTAACTCAAAACTCTCATTTTCTTACAAAGATTTAATCTTTATACATTAAAATGGTCCAGTCACATAATAAGTACCCTGATTGAGGTATTTTCCATTCAATGATTCAATCTTTAATCATTAAAACACTCTTCGGGACGTCGAAGGG
>NW_026775776.1:10000-12500 GCF_030987335.1 Cornus florida | reverse complement strand
GATATACCAAAGCAAGAACAAGAAGACCGAGGCTTCAAAAAAATTTTTTTTTTTTGATATACCGAAGAATGAACAAGAAGACCGAGGCATCCAAAATTTTTTTTTTTTTTTTCTCCGATATACCAAAGCAAGAACAAGAAGACCGAAGTCTCAAATTTTTTTTTTTTTTTTTTTTTTTTTTTTTTTTTTTTTTGATATACCGAAGAATGAACAAGAAGACCGAGGCATCCAAAAAAATTTTTTTTTTTTTTTCTCCGATATACCAAAGCAAGAACAAGAAGACCGAGGCATCAAAATTTTTTTTTTTTTTTTTTTTTTTTTTTTTTTTTTTTCGATAAATCCAACCGAGAACAAGAAGACCGAGGCATCCAAAATTTTTTTTTTTTTTTTTTCTTTCCCATATACCAGAGAAAGAACATGAAGACCGAGGCAACCAACAAAAAATAATTTTTTTTTTCTCTTTCCCGGAATTTTTTTTTTTTTTTTTCGAAATAGCCGAGAAAGAATATGAAGACCGAGGCATCCAACAAAAAAATTTTTTTTTTTTTTTTTCCTAATCTACCCAAGCAAAACAAATAGAAGACCGAGGCATCCAAAAAAATTTTTTTTTTTTTTTTTTTTTTTCGAAAAATTTTTTTTCACAAAAACTTTTTTTTTTTTTTTTCCCCAAAAAATTTTTTTTTTCGTTCCAAGCTAACCAAGACATCTACTATTCACTAGTAGAGCAATCGAGACTGCAAAGCAAGCAATGGCCTTACTTGCAGCTCTTGGTGCTGAGAACTCCCCCCCCCCTATAGTAGTCTTAAGTAAAACCACAGCTCTGACAGGAGTAGATATTGCATGCGAGCGAGGAGTCGTAATGGGCAAAATTGACTCGGGGGACCTCCAAATCGAATTCCGTTTCGAGCAAAACACTTCTTAGGCTTCAAGGAAGCTCCCATAAAATTTCCAAACCCAAACTCCAAACTTCATTTTTTAGCCTACAATGCCCACGTGCACGCCGGTGTGCACGCAGGGGTGCTTGAGCATGCGGGAGAGGAGCCATAATGGGCAACATTGACTCGGGGGACCTCCAAATCGAAATCCGTCTCGAGCAAAACACTTCTTAAGCTTCTAGGAAGCTCCCATAAAACTTCCAAACCCAAACTCCAAACTTTATTTTTTAGCATACAATGCCCACGTGCACGCCGGGGTGCTTGAGCGTGCGGGCGAGGAGCCATAATGGGCAACATTGACTCGGGGGACCTCCAAATCGAAATCCGTCTCGAGCAAAACACTTCTTAAGCTTCAAGGAAGCTCCCATAAAACTTCCAAACCCAAACTCCAAACTTTATTTTTTAGCATACAATGCCCACGTGCACGCAGGGGTGCTTGAGCATGCGGGAGAGGAGCCATAATGGGCAACATTGACTCGGGGGACCTCCAAATCGAAATCCGTCTCGAGCAAAACACTTCTTAAGCTTCTAGGAAGCTCCCATAAAATTTTCAAACCCAAACTCCAAACTTCATTTTTTAGCATACGATGCCCACGTGCACGCCGGGGTGCACGAGCGTGCGGGCGAGGAGTCGTAATGGGCAAAATTAACTCGGGGGACCTCCAAATCGAAATCCGTCTCGAGCAAAGCATTTCTTAGGCTTCTAGGAAGTTCCCGTAAAATTTTCAAACCCAAACTCCAAACTTCATTTTTTAGCACACAATGCCCACGTGCACGCGGGGGTGCTTAAGCGTGCGGGCGAGGAGTCATAATGGGCAAAATTAACTCGGGGGACCTCCAAATCGAAATCCGTCTCGAGCAAAGCACTTCTTAGGCTTCTAGGAAGCTCCCATAAAATTTCCAAACCCAAACTCCAAACTTCATTTTTTAGCATACGATGCCCCCGTGCACGCGGGGGTGCTTGAGCGTGCGGGGGAGGAGTCATAATGGGCAAAACTAACTCGGGGGATCTCCAAATCAAAATCCGTCTCGAGCAAAGCAGTTCTTAGGCTTCTAGGAAGCTCCCATAAAATTTCCGAACCCAAACTCCAAACTTCATTTTTTAGCATACTATGCCCACGTGCACGCCGGGGTGCACGAGCGTGCGGGCGAGGAGTCGTAATGGGCAAAATTAACTCGGGGGACCTCCAAATCGAAATCCGTCTCGAGCAAAGCATTTCTTAGGCTTCTAGGAAGTTCCCGTAAAATTTTCAAACCCAAACTCCAAACTTCATTTTTTAGCATACGATGCCCACGTGCGCGCCGGTGTGCACGTCGGGGTGCACGAGCGTGCGGGCGAGGAGCCGTAATTGGCAAAATTAACACGGCGGACCTCCAAATCGAAATCCGTCTCGAGCAAAGCATTTCTTAGGCTTCTAGGAAGTTCCCGTAAAATTTTCAAACCCAAACTCCAAACTTCATTTTTTAGCATACGATGCCCACGTGCACGCCGGTGTGCACGAGCATGCGGGCGAGGAGTCATAAAGGGCAAACTTAACTCGGGGGACCTCCAAATCGAAATCCGT
>NW_026775775.1:25000-29179 GCF_030987335.1 Cornus florida | reverse complement strand
TATGTTGGACACCTTCTTATGTGCCTGGGGTGCAAGAAAAGAAGTCGAAGAATAGGTTCGATCGCCCAGGAACTTAACAGTGCAGTGGCAAAGCAGCTGCACGTCTGAAAGGAAAGATCATAGAAAGATACATGATAATGGACCGGATAAGCCCCGGAGACGGCTAGGTAGGTTAGCCGAAAGATGGGTATTGATTCAAGGGCGTAAGGAGACCCCGCCTCGGGCGATACCGTTGACCTCTCTTCTCAACGAGTCAAGTGCAAGGGTAAGGAAAGTTCTTCCCGGAGCGCTATTTCAAAAACATCCAATTGTTCAAGTTTGCTTTTTCTTGTTCGTTCCTCGTTGATAAGGTTTTCTGCCTTGTCTCTCTCATGTCAAAAGGGAATCCAATGGCCAAGGTATAAGAAAGCAACTGCTGAAGCATAAGGAACTAAGGGCGATCGATCCGCGGTCCAACTAGGTTTGTGCATTGCTATCGCTCTTGGATCAGTTAGATGAAATGATCCATATGTTTTTTAAAGTGTGCTAACAATTTAGTTTTACAGCTGTAAGGTAAGAGGGCAAAGGCAAGCCCCGTCTCCAAGAAGATGTAAAGGGTAAGAAGGGAGGTGAGTAAGCTTATCCATAGAAGTGGACACGTGTTAGCCCTACTGAATCTAACGAGCGAAACATCAATAAAGCACTTTTCTTTCCCTCCACCACAGAGGAGCCTGAGCCTCCGCAAGACTTTTTTCGCCCCAATCCACCCATTCCAGAGGGATAACAGTCAATGTAAGAGGGGCCAAGGGTGCCTAATTAAAGGTTTCCTAATAGAATTGAAGCAGCTTGCCGCAGTGCTGCAACCGATCACGATTTCCCTATAGAGTCTGTCTCCGGTGAAGTGGATAGTCCAGATTACTAAAAATTCTTCAATTCTCATAGAATCCGACTGCCTATCTTCTTTCTTGCTTGATTTTGTTTGCGGTGCCCGGTGACCCCGTTCCCAGGATAAATTAAGGCACCGAGAGAAAAGAAAGGCTTATCTACTCAATCCACCGGCCCTTCATTCTTCATCTAATGGAGCTCGCTGAGGAAGCTGGAAGCACGAGGTGATCTCAGGAGCTCAGGCAATCGGGAATTCCTTATGACGAATTCGAAAGAGCTCATAAACAAAGGAGAAACCACGAGTACAACATTCTGCCCTAGAGCGAGCAATCTTTCTTTCTTGATGCTGGGACGAGGTAACGAAAAGAAGGGGGTAAGCTCCCCGTCCAGCGCTATTATGGCTGTCACACCCCAAACAATTTCATTGGGTTCGTTGTACTTCAAATAAGGAAAACATTCCCACGAAAGAAGTTAGCTAGCCAGCCGGTACGGCAGTGTTTAGTACGCTCTCGGAAGACTTTTTTGCCTGATCTGACGCAAAGGCCCGAAAGTAGTCTCCCACCTCTCCATTTGAAAACCAAGTAGCCGTAGTCAAGCTAAAAGGGAATGCAAGAAATTCTCTTATGTAGAGAAAGAGGTTCATGAACTGATCCAAAAATCCTCGGCTGTCAGCTTGAGGGAGAGTCATGGTGACGGAGGAGATATTTCAAGTGTTCTGTGCGTGAGTAAGCAACCCTTCAATTCAAAGAAAGAGCACTTTTTTCTTCTTTTTCTTTCATTCCACTCCTTGCCACGTAGGGTGACTGAGACGGGTTACCAACTGCCAGAACGTACATACATGCCTACCCAATCTTAGCGCTATCATACTACCCGGGTGGTTCATGTGAGTTAGCTCCAGGTTCCTTGGTGTCAGTTATGAGTCAACTACGACAATAGATACGCAGGGAATAAGAAGCAAATCAAGGATGCGGAAGCTTGAATTACGAGGATGGATTGGAAGCTTTAGACCGGCTTCCTTTGAACCGGAAGGGGATGCGAAATCCTTATCCTTCTTTCTCGCGCGGCGATCCTAGCGCTAATTCGGTAGGGTATATGGACACGGTGGCGCAGTATGTGTTGAGAACCTTGTCTCCCGGGGGAACGGGGCGCGAGTGTCATCAAAGAGGTTGCCCCGCATAGAGTTCTCAATCTTTGCCTCTCTAAAGATACCCCATGAAGTTTGATCATCCCAAATTGCCATGTCGCCTTCTCGCTAGCCTTGCTGGTGGAGTGGGAGTTATGTCTATGGCGCTACACTTAGTAATATGCTCCTCAAGATGCTTGATGGCCAGGAGTGTGCAGCTTGGATGCGAAGTGTGGTGGTAAAGTGTTCACAAAAAGAAGAAATCTGCGGTTCTTATTCTAACTAGTGTTTACTCTCCCTCGCTATTCTCCACCCTCTGACCTTCCTTTCCACATTTCTAAACAATAGGAACAAATGGGACTGAACCTGGCCGTATAAGACATGTTTGATTGCCTGTGGCTTGTTCGTTTAACTAGTCCGCTGCCCCGTCTGTCAATTAGTGAGACACTCTTCCTTACTTGGGAGAAGAGGAGGAGTTAGTTAGAGCTTGACGGAGACATTAGGCATTCTTTAGGGAAGGATAGGCACCCGTAGAAGCAGGATTGGTTAGAGCCTCCGAACGGTCTGAAACCTAAGGCAGGGGTCGGTTAAAGGGGCTCCCCCGTACCGTTCCTATGAAAGTGTAGGAGCAACTGACCAAAATGCAAGGATGGTTAGAGCAAAGGATTGAAGTCAAGAAACAAAAAGGACATCGGCGAGGACCGTTATAATGGCAGCTAGATCCGGCAGAAGGGGGCACAGCCAAGTGGAAACGAGGGGTAACACAGGTGGAGTTGCCGTGGACCTAGATAGAAGAAAAGGGGACCTACCCCGCGTTAGAGTCAAGTTAGGGACCTAGAGCTTACCCTTGAAATGGTGGAATTTACTATGATGCCCTTGGGATAAGAGGTGGGAACTCACCAAAGAAAGAAGGGTTAACTAAGAGGTGCGGACCTATTCATGCGGATTCCGTGTAAGATACAGACACGTTTCGAACAAAAAAAGAACTTCTTCCTCACCGGTGTACTCTACTTTCACACCTTTCCCCTCTTCTTATGATCGACCCTGTGTTCGTTCTCTGTGTACAATGCTTTCTAATGGCAGCTTTGTTCGTCATTCTTGCTTTTCTCATTTAACCTTGAAGATTGAACATTTATGGGCTCTCTTTTTTATTTGTTTGACAGTTCAATCTTGATATCGAAACCTTCTTCAAGAAGTTCTTCCTTTTTCCATTTTGTGAAGATTTGGGTTCAGGCCGCCAGTTTCGGAAGTTGAATCCTCTTCAAGTCAAGTCATTCCACAGCCTTCGCTCCCGCTCTGCTTGACTTCTGAGAGCTTTTATTAGGACTGGAGCCTATCTATTCGCCTCTGTCCGATAAAGAAGCCTTCCTCTTCTTAGGAATCCCCCGATAATGTTCTTGATCTTTTACATTACCATTCAGTGAATCAAAATCCCAAGGACTGTTAGCGATACCAGAGGTAACCGCAGAAGGCGAGATTCAAAGTGAGGATCAAGTATGTAATGAACGGGGAGTCTGCTTTAAAATCGTCCGCCCTGCACCCACCCCCCGAGTATATGCTTCAACAGGAATCACACAAGGGTAGATTAGAAACCTCTGGTAAAATGCCCCCCCGTAACCCAGCAGATAAAGTACATTACATAGTCCGTTTTAGGGATTGGCGACTTACCCATTCCGTGACTTTGGCACTGGACGTTCCCAAAATGGGTACTATCGGGTCGGGTGAATTCAATAATAGACGCCTGTTGGCATTCCAGCCTTCTTTCTCCTTTCAGGGCCTATCCGAAAGAGAATCCAGTACTTCTTGGTCGTGAATATCTGAACTGGTTGTTCACTGTTCAAGAATTCTTGTTTAGGCAGTTCATACCATCCATACATAGTGTTTTGATCTAAGATTTCAATTCTTCCATGTTTCAGCAGTAGCATATTGTTCCATGGAGCTAAAGTCCAAAATATGGAAGAAACAAGTGTTTCCACGACTCTACCACCCAGTCAATTCTGTTCCGCTTAATCCCTCTTTCATGGCCACATATCTTTCCGGCTAAGGAATGAGAAATCTTTCTCCTGTTACATGAATCCAATTTTCATTTCATCCGGGAAAAGCCATCTTTTTCTCAACAATGTCTTTGTCATTTGATCCAATAGCGTTCCGTTAGATAGGAACAGATTTGATAAATACTGATAACTCTCGGA
>NW_026775775.1:0-22500 GCF_030987335.1 Cornus florida | reverse complement strand
TCGTTCTTCTTTGTGAATATGAGGCAGCTCCTGTGTCAATGGTTTTCGTATTTGCTGCTGCATCGATTCCTCTTCTAGCCTATCTACGTATCCCGTTGGGAATAGAGCCACCCATCTCAAGATCAAGGGCAATGGCAACTTTGGGATTATTTGAGTCATTCGCATAATATGGGCTAACTTTCAAGAGACGATCAGGAAATGGTTTTTCTTGGCCTTGGCCCTTGCCTTGCCACTGTTGGCCTTCTAAGCAGCAGATTACTCTTTTGAAAGTATATATGAAAAGAAGATTGTTCACCCATAGAGTTCTGAGGGATGATCGCTTCCCTTTCCCTAGACACCGCAGAAGTCCATTTCTTGATTTGTGTTTTTCATGGTGAATAACCCTCGTCTTTCTTATTTCAAGGAGAGCTCTCCCGCCATACCACCCGCATCAATTCATATTATTAGTAAAGGTAGCTCATCTTTTATGGACCAAAGCGCTACTAAGACAATAGCACAAACGTACCCAAATAACGATCCCAGTCCCAAACAGGCATTCCAAAAGTCTGTTTTTGAATAGATTTCTATTCAAGAATGCAAGCTGGGCATCTACCTCTTGTGTAGCTAATTGCAGCCCAGCCCAATGTTCTTTCGGGTGTTTGCAGTTCCGGATCCAGTGAAAGTCAAGATGCAAAAATGAGTATCAAAATAGAGTATATAGTAATGAGGATAAAACCTCCTTGGTGGATTTGCTTCCCTTCCGCTGCTAACTTCCTATGGTCACGGGAGCTCCTAGATCAGCGCTTTCTTTATTTTGTTTCAAACTCCACCGAACTCTTCTACAATTGGTTAGCGATCAGAGAACCACAGATGCATTCTTTCTTTTTGAAAGACCTTTCCCATACTTGGCATCCAACCGGCACTGTGAAATTGGACCTGCACCGGAAGTTGATACAAAGGAAGTCACCAGTAGTTGTTCTCCCTCCGCTCTGAGATTATGAGGGTCAGCCCTAAGATCCCGTCCTTCCGTCGCTCGTCTAGCCGACTTCGAAAAACCCCCGTGTTTTCGTCCTCAACCTCAATTTCCTTAAGGAGAGGGTCAAAGAATTTCCAAAGTGCTTTTCTTAGAGCTAGAAGTGAAGTCAAGCGAAGAGCTAAGAAGTCTACGAGCGAACAACCCTCACAAACAAGCTATTCCCTTCTTCAGTTCAAAAGCCTTTCTCTGGCCAGTCCATCTTTAATGGATGTCAATCTAAACTCCTGGTCTGGTAGCGCTCAGGTCAAAGTAAAACCAACAATTAGTGGAGCTAGTTCCACGGCAAAGCCTTAAGCAAAGCAGGTTTGTTCACCCATCCGTCAACCCATCGTGTCTGGTAGTCTGATAGTGAGAAGATTGGGTAGGCGTGTCTGGCAGACAATGTGAATCCTTGTATGCAAGGGTGTCATCTCTCTCTTCCAAGCAAAGGTTTCGAGGAGCTCCCCTAAAAAAAGGTTCGACTTGTGAATATTAAAGCATCTAGCTATCGTTCTTTCTGAGACAGGATCAATCAGAGTGAAAATGAGGGTCTTAAATATACTTCAATCACGCTTCCCAAAACGAAATAACATCTCCTAAGAAAGTGAAAGCTGTAATCATCGTTTTCAGTGTTTGCGCGAACAAGTGTATATATAGGTGACCAAAGAGAGAAGTTGAGAAGTCGAACATTCAGAAACATGGGTGTACTGAATCTGCTCTTTTGAACTGAGATTCTTGCTTGCGTAGCTGATGTGTCTCTATCGGAGTTGACTCAAAACTGTCGCCACGTAAGCTCAGAAAAGGAATCCATGCTTGGCTTCTTATTCCCAGTCTATCTATTGTCGGAGTTGAGTTACCCTTGGGTTGGCTTCCCCATCGTCAAGTGTTCACCCCTGCCCTGTCCGCCCGATCCCAAGCTATCAAAATGAGTGGTGTGGGAAATGTTCCAAATCTGACTAGAATCAAGCTCTTTGCGAGGGTCATCATCTGTGAAAAGTTCTCGGCTTTCCTTTTGAATAGAAAGAAGTTGGCCTGTGATCAAATAGTGACCTTTTTCTCACATTCCAGGCGAGCCCAAAAGACTGATTAAGCAAAGACCCTATTTGGCACCGAAAGTTCCTGGGGTAGGATAGCTCGACCAAAGGGGATAGGAATCACTGATCAAAGAGAACGGCACAAATGACACTGACTCTCATAACTTCGCTTCCATTCTATGAAACCATTATTCCTAACTGTCAGTCGAGCTTTTGGTCAATATTGATTGACCTATGTGACTCTTGTTTTCTAGTCCAATGACAACGGAATCTCTATTCAAAGTAGTCCGATTTCTTGACCTTTTCTCTCTGACTTTTGGAAGCTGGGAACACCTATGTTTCTATATGATAATATGATCGGTCAAACTCAAAGCTATTTATAAAGAAGAACTGAACATGATGGAATGCATCATTAGAGAAGAGTTTAGTGACGAGCATTGCGGGTGCTTGGGGCGGGTAAGCCTATGTAGTCCATGAAGCTGTAGCGACTACTAATAGATGGACGAGGCAGATACAACGACATTTCCTTCATCGCTCTAGTAGTGAAGCCAAATAAAGAATCGATGTGTAATAAGCGATTTCTTTTGTTTCAGATGTTTCGGAAACATCACCAAGATATAAGACTGCTTCATCTACTAATGGGTCGGCCAGGTTCACTTCTTGCTTTTTTCTTTGAGTCAGTTCGTGATGTCTCTCTAAAGGTCAGCTCCAGGCTACGAAAGTGAAGGGTCAAACGAAGCTTCTTTCCACGGAGAAGGTGATTGTTCACGAAAGATGGGACCAAGGCTCTACATATTACACAAGCTAAGATGGCCCAAGAAAGCACAGGCTATTAATTATCTCAAAGTTGGCTGATAAAGATCAGATTTCACATAAGCACCAGATTAGACAGCTGTTGTGGTTGCTTCAGTAATGGACGTTTTCGCTTCACTTGCCTGACCACCTTCCTGACGGACGAGGTTTAAAAGCAAGCTTGGAATGTTAGCAAATTATAGGCTTCAACCTGATCACGTAGAAGTGGCTGTCCCGTCGTAAATCAGTTAATAATCTGCTCCTGTCTGAGGACTTCGTTACAAGCTTAGAAAATAAAATATTAGGAACTGTCTCACGAAATTGTCTGACCTTGTTTTTGTGAAGACTTTTCCATTTCTATTTCCAGAATGAATCAACGAAAGGGCGGACAGGAGTCGGGCAAGAGTATCTCGATGCTGAATTCCCAAAGCATGCTTGCGTTAGTGGTTCCCCTATTTACAGAGGCCTTGGTTGGCCATCATAAGCGCCCTTTCGCCCTTGAATTTGCTCACCATCAAGTGGCGCCTGATCATGAGAGGAACCAACTTATAAGCGGCCAATGTTCTTGATCTTGTTTTTGCAGTGCCGGGGCCTTTCCTTTAGGGCTTTTCTAAAGAGGTTAAACATATTGATTGGTTTAAACCTGCCCTGACCATGAAGAAGAGAGTGCCGCAGGTAACTAACTACCATACCAGGTTGGTTCAGTCTCCCTTCACGGAGGAAAGAAGAATGGATTGGGATATCGCCCCCTAAAATGCAAGTAAAAGAGACATCGAAATAAGCAAGAACTCATATTGGCCCTATTCATAATAGCTTTTTTGAGAGATGGCAGACGCCAGAGGCTTACACACTGCGCGGTCAATCGCTTCGGAACTTCCCCTATTCCCAATGTTCAAGCGAGATTTCCTACGTATCGAAAGGGTCCCCTGTTTGCCTCGCACACCTGATTTTAGGGTGAATTTGGACGCTCCTTCTTTGCTTCGGGGAGAACTAGAAGATTTCACCTCCGGCGTCATAAGCTTTGGTTGGTAAGGCCCACTCGTCAAATGAAAGCCATAGAGGGATGCAAGGGGGCGGAGCTAGACTATATTACTAAAACTACACTTCCTCTCAAATCTAATCTTTCAGAATCGCTTAGGTAGCATCGATTATTAAAAAGGAGAGCCGAACCTCCGGCATAAGTGGAATTCTATTTGTGGTACTCCTGTTCCAAAAAAAGAATAGAGAAAACTCATTGGTGGGACAAATGCGTTATCCCCCTTCCCTGCTTGACTCTTTCTTTAAGTAAAGTCATTTTCGAATCAACATTTGTCTCCTATACCCCAGTGGCAATGGTGCTGCCATGTGGAATTGAACAGATCCGACTCTCTTGTCGAAGCTTAGGCGCTCTCGAACAACCAAATCTTCATCGATTTTTGAGTACCCAACAAGCAAGGGATTGGACTTCGACTGGAGAACTTGTTTGCTTTTCATTCCTTATGACAACCTTTCCTAAAGACGCCAGTTGCGTAGCAGGCCCACCGTACTAGTTGTGTTATCAGCGCGTAGAACTTACTACACTTCTACTAGAGATAGAAGCGGTCGGTGGTACATGAGGACAGCAGAGTATTTGTAGTAAGTAAGGATTGCCCTGATTTCGACACCTCAGATACCAAACCAAGGACTCATTTCACTTTGGTTCTCTATCTTTTGGAAAAGGGTGGGGAACTCGTACTCCATTATTGGAATACTAAGTATGTTACGAGTCCGGGAAGCCTCTCTTCACTAGGAAGAGAGAAAAAGCCTTTTCAAACTTTTGGGTCACCAAGAAGGGCATTATTTTGACAGCCTCGGCCTGGCGCTTATGCCGAATCTAGAATCTGACCAGCGGGCAGAAAGAAAGAACTCCGATTTCTCTCCTCAATCAGAGAGTCAGGATAGGATGGAGGTGAAATCTTCTAGTTCTTCCTCTTTGGCAGTTCGAGGCGAGGAGCCTAAACCTCAAACGAAGGAGTTAGAGGAGAACAGTAAACTCTGATGCAAAGTACAACTAAGATACCGAAGAATGCGAAGGACAGTACAAGGAAACAAACTGGCTGACAACATGAACTGCATAGGCAATATCTGGTCGAGTAACAGTGAGATACACCAAGCTTCCCACAATAGCACGATATATATAAAGTGGGATCAGACAAGGGAACACCATCAGAGGAAGAATAACGAACATTGAGTTCTAAGGGAGTCTAAACCGTCTGAGTATCATAAAGACGAGCTCTTTGAATACTATCTGAAGCATACTTTGACTGATAAAGTAGAATGCCCTTAGGAGAAGATGCAACTTCAATACCCAAGAAATAGCGAAGAGGTCCCAAATCCTTCATTTCAAAATGATGTTGTAACTGAGTTTTGAGAGCCAAAATACCAGCAGTGTCATCACTGGTGATGATCATATCATCGACATAAAGCAAAAGAACAATACGACCGGCAGAAGTAGACCGAAGAAAGAGAGCCTAATCATGATCACTAGCACGAAACCCAAGATCACAGATAACTGTAGAGCACTTTTCAAACCAAGCACGAGGAGACTCGCCCATATAATGCCTTTTTGAGTTTGCACACCTCTCCAGGTTGGTGAGGAAGGCCAGGAAGAGTCACCATGAATACTTCTTCAACTAAGTCCCCATTGAGAAAGGCATTTTGAACGTCCAACTGATAGAGAAGGCCAACACCTGTTCGCTGCAACAGAAATAACCACTAGAACAGAATTAAGCTTAGCAACAGGGGAGAAAGCATGTGCTCTTTAGATGAAGGGGTCTGAAAGAGAAGCAGATGGTTTTATAGCTTTAGGAGAGAAACTACAACCGTGCACCATCCCTACTACCATAAGGAAGAGAGCTACCAGACATGTCCTTAGCGTTTTGTTCTCTGTGTTATTCTTGGGGTTAGACCACAGTCCTAACCTTATGTGCCTGTTCTCCTGGGGGATAGAAGCTTATCGAAGGGCTTTAGCCCAGCTGACTGATCTGACCTAAAGGAAGCCAGAAGAGAAAAGCATGGGAGAAGAAGAAGCCCCAGGTAAAATAACTTCAATCCGCCCAGTTTCCACGTAGCCTAGTAACCTCAGAACTTGAACCCTTGGCTAGGTTAGGATTAGGTGTTTGCTTCTGTAGCTTTCGCTTCTTAGCCTATTACTTATACAGCATAGAGATGTTCAACCTGGAAAATAGGATTTCATCCCTTCGATCTGTAATTCCACATATAGTAGGAGTCCTTGCATATTCCTTTTCTTCCTCTTCTTCCTGAGGATTGAAACAAGGGATCTGACATAGGTTCAATTCTGACATAGGTCCAATCTTGAACTTGTGGACAGGGTTCAACATTCTTCCACCTCGAGGGAAGGACAACAAAGCCATTGCAGCACCCATTTTGAGAAGAATGAAAGCATGTGTCTCGTTCCCTTTTTCTCTTGACTTTCCTTATGCTATTAGAAAGGGCATTTCTTAGCCGTGAAATTACCTTTACTGTTACTGGCTCGACCTTGCCAATGAGAAAGTTGAAATCAGAGACAGGGTGGTCGGTCGGTTGGGATCGATCTGCCCAGACAGAGTCCAGAAGCTCATTCTCCAAGCCCGGAAAGGTTGGAGAATTAACACCTAGTGTGTTCGGAGGCTGGGAGAAATGATAGTAGCTCGTTGTTTTATAGGCTTTCTCATATTCAGTAGATACCACCGGCATTGGAAGGATCTTTAGGTCTGGACTCACCTCTGTAAGATTGGGGGCTCGCAGAAATGGATCTCGAATAGGAACCTACCCCGGAACATAGTGGTGGAAGCTTGTATTGAGTATGGTGAAGAAAAGGTATTCCATAAAACAAAAGAAGCCTTTGATCTTCTTGGGCAAGGTCTGGAACGGGAGGAACTGAAGAAGTCAAGGTATGCGTTGACCCAATCATTCCATATTCCTATTATTGAAATCCCATCTGTAGAAGTGGTTGAATCAATAGGGAGAGGAGCTCCTCCTCTACGGCGAATCACACGGATAGCAAAAGGAATGATGGGCTTGGTTTCGGAGTGGATGTCAGACCGGATTTAGCAGTTGGTGGAGGAGTTGACGCCATGGGGGCATCTTACCTTTCTGAACTTTCACTTGACTTTCTAGGGAAGATGCTTTCCAAATTGATTCATTTTTCTATTTTAACGGATGGTCGCTTCAGAAACAATCTCTTCCCACTTCTATTCCTCGCCGAAAGGATAAAAGGGTATCGGAACCCTACCTACCCTAGGCACTGCAAAGAAATCAAAACCATAATTCAAACTGTCCGGCAATCAATCTGGTAATAGTAATGAAGGTCGGTACAAGGGAACAAGAAGTGATTCCCCAAGAACTCGCAGTTGGGCAAACAAATAGTTATAGGATGATAGGATGAGTGGTCTCTTATAATCTCATATATAGATAGACTCAGATTTCAGTTTTCCAGTCAATAGAAAAGATCTACGTCTGTTATAGAATGGCTATTCCCTCGGCTGTCTGTTGAAAGGAACTCGCTCGCATCTGATTCTTGTTATCCAAATGTTGAACCAAGCCTTGGCCTAGATAGGGAGGTAATAAGACCAAGGAATTGAGCCAGCTAGGCCATCGGTTCGCTACTAGAATCATAACCCCCTAAGCTGCCGTCTCTCCTAATCAGTCGCCAGACTCCTTCTTTCCGAGGAACTACTGCAACAGCCTACTCGGGCTACAACTAAAGAAGCGGATTTCTCTGCCCGTTGCTCTAATGCTGTTGTCTTCTTGATAGATAGTGCTCCTAACCAAGCTCCTTCTTTCGATTAGCAGCTGGTACGTGAAGCTTCAGCTTGAGATCGATTCAATGACCTTATTTAGGGAGGAGAAATGATTCTTGGATCATCTATCGTCCAATTGACCTATTGAAGTCTTTCCTGCGGTTTGTGACTAAAGAACCTGGCCGTATAAGACATGTTTGATTGCAGGTTGTGCGATTATAAGATCTCTTTTGATATAGTTAGTGAAAAGCAAGCTCTTGCTCTAGGCATGGTATCCATCTATCTATCAATCAATCTGTACGAGGAATAGAGGTGTAAACAATAAGAGTGGCTAAATGCGGTTTGCGGAGTGAATCTTTCTGAAATAGGTGCTGGATTGACAGCTTGGTCTTTTGCTTTATAGAAAGTCAATTGGTGGTAGGGGAAGATCACAGACCCTTCACGCTCTGGGCATCGAGAGGATAGTGCAATCAACGAGAAAAGAGGGGAAAGAGCCGAAGATGCATAGGAGCCTTGGCTTTAAGCGGATCGGGGAGTCATGATTTAGGGAAGGTGGTTCGGAGATAACGAGAGATAGGAGATCCTCGTACCCCATTCTTATTGATACGCTTGCTCCTTGCTTTCACCTTGTCACCCAACCATTCTAACGCAGTCGAACTGCGAAATTGGAAGTCTCCGTCTGGGAGCGAGTGCAACCCAAGAAAGATATTCTCTTCCAAGAGTCAAGGCTTCAAAACCCCTCTTACAGGCTTTGTGACTGGGTCCTCAAGGCTATGAGTTTCACAATTGACTCTGACGGTATCTCCCTTTCATTCCTCATAGTGGAGTAAGCCGCTGTTCGAAAATGTGCTCTATGGCCATTGTAGTGAGCTTTAAGGCATGGAATAGAATTTACCTAGACCGACGGGAAATCGAGATGAGGCTGTCGTAGTTGGACTCACAGAAAGGACCAAGGAGGCATTCCTGACATCGCTTGAGCGTAAGAGCGCCTCTTCGATAGGAAGGTTCACAAAATAGTTCACCACCTCCCAACAAGCTTTGAGAACGTCTTCCGCAGCAGATGGTAGCGGGCTTCCCGGAGTGACACCAGACGCCTCTCCACCTGTCTTACAGAAGTTTTCAACTTCTCCATGGAACTGCTGATAAGCCCCGAGCTCGGGGTCAATCTGTTCAAAGCAGCAAAAGGGGTCAGAGCCAACATTGAGCTCAAAAGAGCTCGGATAAAAGATTCCACGGCCGAAAAGATAAATTCACAGCGGGAAAACTTCTTCACGCCACAACATCAAGTCAAGAATTAAAGGGCACCCTGTCATTGGGTTCATAGGAACCAAGCCAACTACTTTATGCAGAAGGAGGTCGATCAAGTGAAGTACGTGGAAAACTTATTGGCTATCAATCCTCCTAACCAAGCAATAAAAGAGGAATGTCACTAGATTAGATGATAAGCAAGCGCACTAGCTAGAAAAGCCTGGCCCACCCATTAAGTACACTGCACAAAGACATAAAACTAAAAGCAACTGCGCTAACTACTACGCAAGCTAACTACGGCCCGTGGGCATAATAAGTTGGCACACTTGTTAGGTCGAGTTCCGTTGCTTCTTCCGTTCCTTGCCTTTGAGCTTTCTTTCTTGCTTTTCCGGGAAAACTGACATAGAAATGAATAAGAGAATCAGCCTTGAGGACAGTACAACTAGTGGGGCGTACTCGTTCCATAGCGCTTACTTAATGAGGAATACTACTTGCATGACTTACTTCCTGGCGGGGACTTTTCTAATGGAGTTGACCAATCACCCAGACATAGAGGAAGCAATTGATGGGAGATCAAGCTGGAATTGATAATGATCGACGACTAGTCGCCACTTCACTTGATGGTGTTGCAGGGGTGTGGTACCGGTGGTAGATCTTAATGCATGCCTATTCATTCTGATTTCAAGAGTGAAAAGCCTTCCCACTCACTCTTTTTTCACATACGGATGCACTGGTTATTGCGTTCTCTTTCCTTTGACGAAGCAGAGGAGAAGAAAACACTCTATGCCTAGCTACGCACACAAAGAGTAAACAACTGACTCACTCATATTATGGTAAGAGAGATCGGGGTTAGCGTACCTTACCTTAGATTGACATCATGCACTTCCTTTGAAACCGATAAGCACTGTCAGACTAATAGGTGACGGGAGCAAATGAATAGCTTTACGAATGTGTGGTAGCTCGAGACAAAGATGAATATTCTCTTATTATAAGAGCAATGGATATTTCCATTTCTTGGTCGATGAACAAAGCTTAACGATGAGTTGCATTGGTAGAGAGATGCTCCATTGATTCATTCCGTAGTTGGAAATAAATAAAAGTAAGATTTCTTTTTTTGTTCCGTGTCGGGTCGTACACTATTTGAATAGTTTTGTTCCGTTCTTCTCTTTTCTTGTCCGGCCGGCCGGGTCAAGGGATGCAAGGGGGGCGGAGCTTGTATATTATATAGGAGATACTTAGCAGACTTGCCATGTTTTCGTAGATCGTTTTTCCGGTTCACCAGGTTTGACCACGTACTCTCAGTAATCTTATTGAATCTTTGAGTTTCGGATGGTAAGGCAACCAGCCCGGAACGGTTTGGCAGGAATAGGCGAAGCAGCAGAAAGGGAAGAGAAAGCCTTGAAATTCCGTACGAGAGATGGCTTTCACGTGGCTTAAAGCTCGCTACAAGGGGCATAGAGGACGCGGCGAATTCCTTATTCGTTTTGTACGCAGGGAGGGCGCTAAAGCCTTAGACTCAATCTGGCTTGATGGAGCTGGCAGAAAACAACATAGTGCTTTATTGGTTGGCTATGAACTCGCTTTGGGAACGACCCCTTGGGACCAAGCAGCTGCTCATTTACGGCGACAGTAGGACCCCAAAAATACTCCTCGTTGAGCTTATAGTACAGGTTCTCTTCCTTGGCAAACCAAGCGGCAACCGGGGCGATTCTTCCGGTCTACAGAATTTCCCACGATCTCTGGGCATGTCACTGAATAGACATTCCGCATCTCTTTTTATGCCCTATCAATATAGCGTATATAATGCTCTAGTGTGATTTGATTGGAAAACGCTTGAATTTGCTTCCCAAAAGCTCTTTTTTTGGTCGATCAGTTCATTTCGGAATACCCCCTTCTGCGTATAAGATATGCCTGACCCTCTGCTCTCCGTCTACTGAGTCCTATGTTATTGACCTAAGCCTTATTACCAAAGTAGGTGAAGCTGCATACACTTCAAAAAGTAGAAAACTATAAACCAGAGCGAGAAAACACCATCCACAAGGGAGAGCCACCTATTCCGCTTCCTTCAAGGAGCAAACATTCAGTCAGCCCTTTTGTTTCGCTTCCGGCGCATCACCTATTCTTATTTTCTTCCTGCTCATAGGTTGACTAAGGAAAAAACGTAGATTGAATACTCTTTGGGTCCAAACCCTGTGATAGGGCTATAACGTTGCTTCACGCTACAGGAGATGGTCATTGAGGAGGTTTTTCTTTTCACCTGGAATATCCTTTGTTGAAGGCCCTTACTTGTTGATTGGGATGGGAGGACGAATAGAATAATACCCGAAACTGCCCTTATTGCCACTCCACTCGCTCAAACAGAGCTCCTGTAGGGGAAAGTTCCGGTTGCAGGGGTGATTTGAACGCTGCCCCCTAATCGAATTGCCTTATATAGAAGAGAAGACCTATGCTCAATATTAGAAGCAGAGGTAAGCTGCAAAAGATCTGACATCCTGAGCTCTACAATTGGTACCCTCATCAAGCAAGAATGCCTTCAACAGATGCACCGCTATAAACAAAGAACTTCTTTCTCGCCCTAGTAGCATTATCATTTCGCCGGGAGTTAGCTTACAACAGCTCAAGCGAAGATCCAAACGAGGACGCAGGGTTTTACTTACGACCAGCTGAAGTCACTCCGAGGGCAGTGGTCACAGGAGCTCTAAAGATGAAAGATTATGGGAATAGCGTTCCCGTGCTGGTAGTTTATAAGTAGGGAGGGCGGTGGAGACCCCTGATCTACGATCATAATTCTTTGTGAAATAAGAGCGCGCCGGCTGGCTTTTAGCGCGCAGTTTCCCTCTTTTGGCGGAAGTCTTCTCATCTTTTTTTGAAAGATGAAAGAATGAAATGCATATAGGGGACCACCCTTTTGTTGTGGCATGCCCCCCTTCCATCTGTGCCCACTATTGGAGACAAAAATGAATTGAGTAATCGGCAACTAGAACGCTTTTCTAATGTCCACTTTCTCGCTTTAAATTACTTAGTTAAGCTGTCAGAATGTGTAGGCGGATCTATCAATCTGATCCCAACAAAAGACGCAGGGATGTTGTGACTTGGGGGTAGAGCTTGCTTTAAGCATTCACTGACTTCTATTGGTGTCTGTATTCTATTATGAAGCAGACTCAAGCCAACCAGCTGGAAATAGGGCTCCGCTCGGCCCGATAACGTACTCCCTCGGCTATTCGATAAAGGATACAAGCCCTCACTCAGACTAGGAAAGGTGCTGTAGATGCTGGCGATGTGTCGACTGGTGCCGCGGAAGCTGTCGTTCTTTTCCTGGCTTGGCTGTAGGAAAATGCAAGTATCTCATCTATTTTCCTTGATTCTAGTAAGGGGGATAAAGAATTTTTACCATTAGGTTTGTTTGCATCAACAAATTTCTGATTCTCGATGTTGTGCAAGGACATCCAGCGTGAGTAGTTTCCACAGGATCATAACCAAGGCTTGCTATGAGCTAGCTCGACTCTAATGGCTCTAAACAAGGATTCGTTAGAGCCTCCGAACTCTCTGAACCCTAAGGCAGGAGTGACTACGGGATCAGATTCGTCTTTCTCTTCTGGTCGATAGATCTTTTCTTAGAAAGTACCCACCCACTCTTATCAAATATATGGGTAAACCGCCCTTCTTTTTACGTGAGGCTTCGTACTGAGTGGGGAAAATGCAGAAAGAAAGAGAGTCTTTAGAACAGACCCGAGCACTCAAGCTAAGAGGCATGGGGCAACCGGGGAGAGTCAGCCAAGATGAGCTGTACGATTACCACGACGAAGATCAAAAAGCAAAAGGAAAGTGAATAAGATACAGGTGGAACTGGTTTCGAGCTTACGGCAGCTTTCGCGAAAGCTTTTTATAAGTCCTCTTAGTCAGACTCTGGCCTGGCCTTTTTCATAGAGTTTCTGAATGACTATTACGCAAGCCAACCTTCTGTCAAAGAAGCCTATCCGTCAATCGAAAAATGATGAATCCAATCAACGAAAACATCTTCAATCCTAAGATTCACACCGTGCGAAAGTGAAACCAATCACGAGATTCTAGCAACTCAAACTACTACGAACGAACACAGTCTAACAGCAAGCAATGCTACGACGTCTAACCTATATCTAGGGATAGTTCTCGGTTTCCCATTTTCACCTCTTTCGAAGAAGAAGTCGCCCTTACTTATCGACTAGAAAGTACAGGTCCACCTGTTTCGGAATTGAATTCCAGATCCAAGGCGAAATACAAAAGATGGAAGCAAATGAACTAAGAAAAGAATCAAAGAATGAATTCGCTCTAACGATAGAGAGATAGCATTTGTTGACCAATCGACTTAGTATGTGCACTTTCCTTGAACGAGCTCTCGGGTAATAAATCGAAGAGGAGCGGTTCAATCGCTTAGGTTCAAGATTCTATTTCGGTACGGGGCTTCCATTCAAAAAGCTAATAGCTTGCCCGCGCTTCCTTCTAACATGAGGAAAAGAAGATTCGAGTTCCCTCGTACCAGCTTTCTACCGATGCCCATCTAACCGCTTTCAAGAAAGAAATAGCAAGCAGATGATGCGACAACATACTTCATAGCAGATGTACAGGTAGCCTATTCCGAAACTCTTTCTCTAAACGCGTATATATAGAGGATCCTCTTTTGACCTTGAAGGTTCTTGGATCTCTTAATAGACTCCAAGGAAAGACATCTCTCGGGGAATCACCTTTAGATCATCAAATCATCGTTCGGTTGTGAATCAAATAGATGTTCTTCATGTGACCAAAGCGACCCGATGCTTCTACTTGTTCAGCACCTAACGCACGAATCTCTGATCCTCTTTTCTAAAGCCAAGCCTAGGAGCCACAAGAGCACCTAACGAGGTACCGGCGCGTCAGTCCTCAACGATCAGCAGCCTAAGGGCCATCCTCTGGTGTATTCGACCAGCTTTCCGAAAACTAAGTAGCTGTGTCTGAGTCTTTGCCTCAAGTAAGTAGGGAAGTCATCTTCACTTCACGTGGATATTTTCCAAGCAAAGAGCTCTCTTCTAGTCATATTTGGCTAAGCAGCTAGACGGCATTTCCACTACTTGTAATTACGTAATTAAGGGTAGCTTAGCTTGTCTATGAAATCCAAGCCATCTTGTTAAAAGGACAGGGAAAACCACTCATTTTCCCCCATTTTCAAATAGATTATTGACAGATTTTGAGAAGTCGGAACAGGAGTCAGAGCGAATGTCTGAAGATCAGAACTAGATTCAATGAAGGAAGAAGGATTCTGAATTTCTTGAAATTGATCCGCAGCTTGGATTACGTGACCGGGTGAACAGACGAAGAGTGCTGGAAAGTGGACAGCTACGGTAGGGAGGCTGCGATACCCCGAAGGATTGGTTAAACAAAGTAGGAGAAAGGTGGAACGGGAAGAGAAGACAAGAAGGGGTCGGCCCAGGAACGGAACCGGAATGGTGGGAGCGGCAGACCCAGCGCGTTCTGTTGGTAAGGTGGGTCGGTACCGGATAGAAGGACACAATCAGGATTGGGTGGGCGGATCGAACGAAAACATGGAGTACGAGTCAAACTCTTATACAGGAATATGAGGGGCTGCCTTGGCCGGGGAATTCGCTTCCCTAATCTGCATTGGGAAGGGCTAGGTTCATAAAGGTCTGTGTGGAGCCGACCAAGCGGGAGACAAAATGTGGTGGTTGATCCAAAAGTACCTTTCAGGTACATCCAACGGTCATGGAGTAGGTTTGAACTTGGAACCCTTTCAAAGGAGACAATCCAGTGATCACGCATTGGTGAGAGCAGAAAAAAGACCAACATTTAGGAGATCAAAGAACCTTAAAGGTAAAAAGGAAGATCTGCAACGCATTTTGGTGATTCATTTTCCTTTAAGGCTACGAGCTAAAAACAACTCATAATGGAAGTGAAAATCAACTGCTATTTGACCTTCGGAACCCCAATGTTTAGGAGTTGATCAAGCATCAGCCATATTTCCTTTGTACACAGAGGTACAGCAACATAAGCGAAAGCTGGATCTCGATTGTATTGCGGGTTTTTCTAACTCGTCACTAAACTCGTATATAGCACGGGTTTCGCCATAGGGACCGAGGTGAAACTTGAATTAGAGGAAAGAGTAGGATCTGTTGCCTATGCCTAGGAGCTCCGCTCATAGAAAGTAGCTCCGGTTTACCAGTCCGCGGTTCCATCGTCCAGACTTGACTCCCCCACTTAAAGGAAGTCTCTATGGTGGTATGGGAATGCCCGGGAACGTTAGAATCCCTTATGGAGCTATGGCCAGTCCAATCCTTTTGACGTCAAAGAATGGCTCGAGGTTGGTAAAAGCTCTAGCCAGATAAACGGTATTGGAGGAAGGGTCAGTTCAAGCAAATGTTTGAACAAGGTAAGTAGACAAGTCTAAGGGCGTGTAGCTGTTTTCCCACTTGAAGTGACTACTAGGATAGGCCTAGAAATGGTGATTGGAACATACGGCTTAGCGGGCGCGGATCAGGTGGATGCCCGCGCAGTAGCATAGCATCGGGGATAGCTAGGAAAGCGGAAGCAGATTCATATTAATAAGAAAAGCAGGTGGAATTGTTGTTTATTCTGATTGGGCTATGACCCCGAGTACAGTAGATGGTTTGGTTCTTTTGCATACATACAGAGGTTTCTTTTCTCCTCGTTGTTGTAGGAAATAGGCCTCCGCCTCGCCATCCACTTCCGAATCTCCCGATCGCTATTCAAGTAAAGATAGAAGAAATAGCGAAAGGTGCCCCTAACGGGACCTACCTCAGTGACAGCGGTAGGGAGTGAAAGACTGACTCCTTGAAGGAAGCTGAGCGGAACCCTGAATAGAAGAACTACTTACGCGAGGAAAAGCATCAGACATAGCTCGCAGGTCTAGAGACTGATCCTATAGGCTTGGACTTAGAACATCTGCGCTTTGATTCGTTCTTTAGGTACCTCGTTAGGTGCTTGGATGGCCGGCTCCTAGGCACGTCCCGGCATGACTCTCCGTAGGAACAGAAATGCTCCTAAGTTGATCCTCTAGTCAAATCTCCTCGTATTTATTTCAGTATAGGGCGACACCGTGTTAGGGGCCGGGTGCTCCGCAGCTTCCGGAGTGATTTGAAAGTTCCGAAACCGCTTCTGGAAACTACTCTTTGTGGAATAAAAACTGTATGAATCTATTTCTTCCCCTACTAGAATAAGGGATGGATCACTCACTGCACACTCACTATATTTTGATTTCCTCTTCGCTTTTGAGCTTTCATCCTCTTTCTTTATTTCCTTAGTGCCCTCGTAAAGCAAGCTTTTCAAGGCATTGTAGAAAGTGTATGATATTGGTCGAGCGGCTAATCAAGAGCTGATTGAGGTAGATCTCGGCCTTTCCTTTTCACAATTACCATTCCATTCAAGCGAAAGTTTCCAAGCAGCTATTAAGAAAGTGAAAGCCGTTACAAGAATGCAATCTCCATATCTCTGAAGATGAAACCTTTGAAATGTGCCGAGCTGTTCCCTTGGCTGCCACAGAGGAGCTCCAGAAGAAGTTAAAGAAAGCCAAAGTTTCTATGATCACTTACGAGAATCTTACTTTCTCGTTGCTAACAGCCAGTACAGAAAGCAAAAAGGATAGAAAGAAGAAGTTGCAGGGCATCAATACAGGTGCAATTAGGAGCATTTTCACTGATTAAACATCAGTCGTCGTGTCAATCCAGTAAGTAAGACCTTAAGGAATAGCTCGCTCTTCTGTGCCACCTTCTCGGGTTGGTTCTTCGTCTACCAACTCGAAAGCTATCCAATGCCCTTTGCTTTCCTCCCTAGAGGAAGATCTATTCCCACATGACAGCATTATTTCCACTCGATAGATCCACATCCGCCGCATCACAAGGAGCAATTTGAGGAAGAGTCGTTCATTCGACCCGTACGCCGTTTGTTCCAGAGTGTATCGAGTGGCGTCTCCCCTTTTTCCTATGGGTCTTTAGTTGATTCCCTTGTGGACGCATCACATCCTTTTTTCTTTTTCATAACATAATTCGCCATCTGAACCATATGCTGAGTCAATCAGCATGTCTGCCGTTGGCATAGGAACTTCCTCAGTGAGCTTATGGAATGCTAATTCTCAGTCTACTTGAAATCGATTTTCTCTTTGATTGATCTGATGACTGAGTCTTTCCCTTTCCTATCAACAAGAAAGAGGTTGACTCTCGACAGCACTTGGTTTTCCAATGAGGGTGGGGGACGCTCGAAAGAAAAAGGTCGGCCGCCTCCGGCTCTTTAGCTGGTCGCCGCGCTATGCGGCTTTTAGAGGAAGAATGTGAGTGTCTTTCCCAGTAACTAATTATTCAAACTCTTCTACATTGACTTACAAGCAAGCCAGGTTGTTCACTTTGAATTGATTTTGATCGAGCCCGAGCCGAGTAAGGGGAAGGATTCTCTTACATAGAAAGGATTTCCACATGCCATAAGGAAACAACGGCCAAACACGCATACAAGAAGGGCTCTCACTATCCGTAAGCCAGGCAAGGGAGCCGGAGGCTTCCAATTGAAAGAAGAGATTGGATTAGCTTTACATCATGAGACCTTCCTTTACACTATGAGAAATGGAAAAATAGGGGATGCTTAGTAAGGAAGGTTAAGGCTGACTGGTGACTATTGCTTCCAATAAGGAAGCGAACAACTGGCATCAATGCTTGTTAGGCTGGAGTCTTTGGCTGTCTATCTATTGTCGTAGTTGACTCACCACGTAAACTCTTCACTGGCACTCCGGACCTGGTAAGTACGCTACCTGAAATGCTCTTTCTTTGGCTTCTGCCTTGCCCTAATTAGGTGCCTTAGTTGACCCTTGCCTTTCTCTTCAGAATGGAAAAAGTGTTGTCGGATATGTTATAGAAGAAATCCGAGCTTGACCCTTTGCCTAGGAGTTTGGTACTTAGGTGTCCTTAAGAGAGAGGCAATTCTCTACGACCTATCTACCACTTCTTTAGTTAAAGAAAGAGCGCCTATAACAATTGCTTATATAGGTACGCATTGGCCATGATGCTAGTTTCACTTTCTTTTTTGGGAAGAAGCGAAGGGAGCGAGACCCAAAGGAAGATCTGAAACTCATTTTGAGATTCTATTTGAAGTAAGCGCTACGAGTGAAATGAAACTCATAATGGAGCTTGAAACGGACTGCTATTTGACCCTCGTAAAAGGTCTCCAGAGTTGGTGTCAAGTTGGTGGGTCAAGCTGCGTAAAGTGACTCCTCTTTGGGGAAGAACACGTGAACAGGGTTGATAGCGGCTGGCACGACAAGGGCCTACGAAGAGATGTGTCTCTGCGGTGTGGGAGTGTACATAGGTGCAGCCAAGCCAGGAATTACCACTCTCAGAACAGCCAGGCAAGGAAATGCAACACGAAAGCGAGATCCGTTCGATGGGGAAGAAGATGTGGACGAGCGAAGCCGCTTACTTGACCTAACAAAGGTTCTTGGGCAAGGATTGAGAGAATTCAGTATTATTGGGGTGCTGCTTTAGTTACTTGATCGAAACCCGATTCTGGAATGTGACCGAGAAAGTAGAGTGCTATTTTGAAGTGCAAACACTATGTTTAGTTTGGCTCCTGTGATCATGCCTACTAAGGGAAGGGGGGCCGGCGGGAGGCTCTAAAGGCACAGCTTGACGGTACGGGGAATATCACTCCCCTGGTCAAGCCCTATTTACAACTGGTTGGCTTGAGTCTATAATAGAACGGAATTTCTCAAATAAGTGAATTCATCTTCCGCGGATAAGCGCGCTAGCTTAGCGGAGTCACCTCAGTTGCCACTTTCTTAAGTTCCAGTGACCGCAGTAGCAAAAGGTGGTAGAGCAAGCGGTGCGGACAAGGTGAGGACAGGGTTCGTATTCTTTTCTCCGTAATATTACTGAGTAGAGCATTGCATACACTGATTCGAAAGCTTTTCCTCTCTTTCTTATTTTAAATCATCCTTGAATTCTGAATTCTCTCTATATAAGGAGATACATCAAGAAAGAGGGATGAAACTTCAACATCTGACTGAGATTATGTAACTGACCGACCTTAGAGCCACATCATGCACTTCCTTTTCACCTTCAGTTTGTTAACATCGGATCTTGTTGAAGGATTGATAGCAAATAGGATAGCTGGGCGACTAAATCTGGGGCTTACTCCGCAGCTTTCGTCTGTCAATCTCCTTTTGTCTAAGGATCTCCTATCAGCTCTGGCAGAGAGTTTGAGTATAGTTCACTCTAAGGATGTCGGAACTAAGACACTGAGAAAGTAGTACACTACTGGAAGTGATGCTGAAAGTAGGCTTCCTAGAAAGCAATCCAAGGGCAGCGAGAAGTTGGTCTACGGGCGCCTATAGGTTGGCTCCTCTGTTTACTTCTTCCGTATGGCCAGGTCCCAATAGAGGAAAACCGCCGCATTGATCATCCATAGGGAATTTCGCTCGCGGGATGTCTTTCCTTTTGTTTGTCCCCTTGTAACCACAGCCATAGAATCAATGTTTTCTTCAGGGCGATAGAAGGGATTCAAAATCTTCCACAGAAAGGATGACTCCGGAAAGTAAAAAAGCAAATAGGGAAGGCTAACATTTTAGGTTCTCTCAAACAAACAGGAAAGTCCTCAACATCACACTTTTAAGAGCTTTTTCTTAATGCAGCATTGAATGAAAAAGTCAAAGAACACGCGTATCAATACTAATATGAGTCAGATTACTACCACTCATTACCACGGGTCCGGGTCCATATATAATAGCTATTGAGATTATCTGCTGCTGGAGGGAACTTGCTTACAACTTCTTCAATTCGATTACGTTACGTATAGAAGTGAAAAACGTATGCTTGATCCGAATCTGAACAAAGATCATTAATGGTGGATTCTCTCTATTCCGGAATGAGAGATGATCGGATTGAAAAGAGTTCCTCATTGCTTTTCATTCTTACTGACCTGGTTGCTTAAGGAAAAGACTCTTTCTTTGTTTTGGAAACATTTTGACATGAAGCTTGCAGAAACACTTCGTAGTGATGGAACACTCGCAAATGTGAGTTTTGAGCCAAAGGGTGTTTTCAAATTGATTGAATCGAATAAATTCTCTTTTAGATCTCTTAGTCAGTTCAGTAATGGTGGGAGGGGTAAGGGCCTTCTACCTAGGCGCGCCCCGGCTTGGTGTTTAGGGGTTGAGGACCTTTACTTCTTCATAAGAGAGGCACCCGGAAGGAAAAAACGCAAAACAAAAAGACCGCGTAGTAAAACCAAAGCAAATGATTGTTCGGAATCGAATCTCTCTATTTAGGCATTTGGCCGGAACAACCATCTATATTATGATAGAAATAGTCAAGTAAGAAGTTCATTCCCTTCGAAAGAAGGTTCATCTCTCACTCTACAGAACTCAAGCTTGAGGACGCATAATGGGTTCGAGCTCTATCAAAAACAATACAGCCAGAGTTGGTCAATGCCAGTGCAGTCGTAAGTCAGCCATCAAACTCCTTCAAAATCATAAGAAAGTCAGCGCGTCAGAATCCCCATCTAATGGAACGTCTGTCTGTCTTGAGGAAGAGTTTTCAAATGGATTCTCCCTTACTTATGCTATCTCGCAGTTTTGCTTTCTTTAGGCTTTCCGAGCCGATGGTGTCTCTTTTGGTTTCATTTTTCAACCTAGGGAAGAGGGCTTGGTACCTTTCTCACTATTGTCAATTCTTGGTCCAGATTGATTTTCAATAAGTTCTGATCCATTGAAAGTGACGTTCGCCACCCTTTGACTATATTATGTTCAAAGAAAGGGGTTGAGAAGATTGATTCGTAGTCGCCTTATTATGCATCGGATTCGGATCCACCACGTAAGTTTTCTTAACCACTCAATAAATACAGATATCCAGTCTCTCTAAACGGGGTAAGCTCTATAACCCAAACCCACCAAAACTGCTACGGACTTATAGTGCATCAGTGCTATTGATCCTCGATCAAATGTTAGAAGGCGCTGCGGCTTTGAAGTCAACCAGTCCATCAACCTCTTTTTCCTTCTGCTGGAATAAGAACTACCAGCGTGTCCCATTACAACAATAGGAATTCTCTTCATTGGGATTACCATATCCTACCCCCCCACTCTTATAGTCGCGCTACTTCTATTACCAGATCTACTCGCAGCCAACTCGGGTCGTGTCATCTCGCTTCTTTCAAGTAAGATATATGGAGTTGCTAACGCATCGCATCCTTTCCATATATTTCTTTCGTGTCAAATTACCGACATCATAGAGATGTTTGTCACAGAAAAGACCACGAAAAGGACTCGCAGGGAAGAAAGAAGTTTCAAATCATTTTGGTTTGAATCTCTAATGACTGAAAGACCTTTGGCTTTCCTCTTTCTGAAGTTGATTCACTCCTTAGTGTTTGAATGGTGAAATCGTTATCCTCATCATCAATTGAGTTTTCATTCCCCGGAATATGGAGACAAAGCTGGTTGGGAATCGATAAGAAATCGAAGAGTACAGGTACAGAACACTCTCGCACCTATTACCCATCCGGTTACCCACAAGCAAGGGCAGGTGCTGCATAAGTAAAGGCGGAGGTCTCGGTTTACCCAACCCAAAAGAGCCCCGGGAGCAAGGATGGCATAGGTAGCAAAGGCATAAGCTCGGGCACATGGTGTGGTGTAGTACCCGCGTGTCAGATCGTGGGGAGGGAAGCAATGACTAGACGAGCAAGAGCACAGATTAGTCCAAAGTGAAAGAAAAATCTTCCATATTTGTTTTGTGGTCTCGTCTCATATCCATGTTGGATCTATTTTTTCAGCATCTCCTTCTGAAGAGAAAGCCTTCGATTCAAGACGGGAAGCAGGTTCATTTTCTCGTAAAGTGGCTTGGAAAAGCAAAACAGCTACTACTATTGAGGAAGCCCTTTGCACTTACCTACCTAGGAAAAGGCTTTCTTCAACCTTCTTCCTTTACCGAAGATCCTTGCACGTCTGTCTTCAGTTTCAAGTTTCACTCCGGTCGGCCTCACTCCCATGAAGATATTGGAAAAGAGACAGAGACAATGGGTCTTCAGACAGGCGTCCATAACCTCACCTCAGTTGGTGTCGCAGAAGCCCCAGGGAGAGTCATCATCCTTTCTTTGTCGTTGGGGAAATAGGCTATGCCTCGAGAGAAATGAGAAGAAGATCGGGGAAGCTTTAGCCACTCACTCGCCTTTCCCTAATATGTATGAACCTTGAGTCATCAAAGCCTTAGCTCGTTCTCAAAAGGGGCTTTTTATTTCACACCGATAGACGAAGAGCCTACAACCACGTCCATCTCCCACGTCAGAACGTTGACCAGAACTCTTGCCCAAGTCTTTCCCCTTTTCTACAGAATTAGAAGTGGACCTGGAGGAGATAGGGAATTCGGGGAGGCTCGTACTCTTCTTCGATTCACCACCTTCTTTTCGAATCTATAAATGAGAGATGCGCTACAGTGACAAATAACTTTGTATAAAAGTGCTTCTATTTGTGGAAGAGCAGCTGTAACTCCTTCCTTCACGTGCTTCCAGCTGGCTGATGAGTTAGTGGGAAGCTTTCGCTTTCCCGTGCTTACAGCTTGAAGGACCTAGTGAGATATAGGGGTCTCGGGTCCCATCTTTTGAAAAAAGCCACGCCTGGCCGTCATCTTTATTTGATAAGCTGATAGGAATCCCAAAGAAT
>NW_026775774.1:10000-15000 GCF_030987335.1 Cornus florida | reverse complement strand
GATAAGGGGAGAGAAAAGAGAGAGAGAAAGAAAGACTTTTACTACTTTATGTGTAATGTACCTTACTTTATACATTATGTGTAATGTAACATAGTAATTAATTATCTTTTTTTTTTTCAATTGGGAGAGATGGCTGAGTGGACTAAAGCGTCGGATTGCTAATCCGTTGTACGAGTTATTCGTACCGAGGGTTCGAATCCCTCTCTTTCCGTTGATGACTTGATATTTGCTTTATCTTTCAAATTTCCCCAACCCTTGGTTAAACGTGGAATAGATAAAATCCTAATAAATTTGAAAAATCAAGTAAGGAAAACGAAAAGCCTTTTTCTTTTATTCTTCACGTCCAGGATTACGTCCCGGATCATTAGATAGGAATCCAAAGATGAAAAGAGAAACAAAGAATATCACTACTGTGTAAACAAAGAGTTTAAGAGTAAGCATTACACAATCTCCAAATCATTTTTTGGAAAAAAAGAGAATAGATCCTCCATTTTTATACCACATATCCTATTTTGACCCCAAGAAATGAAGTACTTTCTACAAATAGAAAAGAATATTCAGAAATTCAAAGTCATTTGTAATAAGAGTCTTTTATTACAAAAATTTTCTTTCATACCTACAATTCGATATTGTGGGGAACCTTAAGCCTATTAGGGCCTTTCGCTGGAAAAAGGTCATAATGGGGAAATGGGATGATCCAGATTTATCGCAGCTTTCCAAGAATTTCAATGTTTGAATCGAGGGTTCATATTGTAAGACTTATCTGATCTTATCAATTGTTAGAATTTTTTCCTCGAATAAATCATGAATTTTCTAGGATAGTATTAAAAAAGATCTCATCGAAAACTTACAGCAGCTTGCCAAACAAAGGCTAAGAGAAAGAAGAGCACAGGTATGACTGGCATAACATTCACGATTGGATTCAAAAAAGCATAGGACTCGGGCAATTTGGCGATGAAAAAACTACTCGAATAAAGGGCAGAATTAAGACAGATACAGATCAAACTAAAGATATTAAGCATAACAGACATTTTGTTCTTGGAGATAATTGCATTTTGCTTGAGTTATTGATATAAAGAAAAATAAAGTAAAATAAGGTAGACCAAAAAATCTTTCTTTTTCTTTGAACTCACCCAATCAAAAATCCTCCATTTCTCAAAGGAGAATAGAAGAAATCATACTTTCATACAATATCTTAATTGAATTATATGTAATGATCAATAAATTCAGTTTAATTCTATATCTACACGTGTTAAAATCCTAGCAACAATCTAATTTATTTTAGAGATATTTGGGCTGGAATTGACGAACAATCAATACCAATATTAGTCTTTATTAGTGTCGAATATAAATCGAAATGGGGCGTGGCCAAGTGGTAAGGCAACGGGTTTTGGTCCCGCTATTCGGAGGTTCGAATCCTTCCGTCCCAGAGCATATCCATTCTATTAGAATAAAGATTGTGTTTTTGAAAAACTTTCTGTTTAAAGATCTAATATTGGGTCGAATGTGATTCTTGTTTCTTATTTTTAATGATTCTTCTCTGAATCATATCTTTTTTTTTCACAAACTGGAATCGAGTTTAAATGACACGCAAATATAACTGAATCTATCTGTAATCCGGGTAAAATGGGAATATAGATCACAAGAGTTTGAATTCAAAAAAGTTGGGCGGTCTTTTCATCATATGCTCAGTCCCTTCATATTGAAGGAAGCTGGTTACTTCGAAAAACCTTACGCCCGTATCGAATTGAATTTTCAATGATGCATTTTGAATTGAAATGCGAAAGAAAAGCTCCTATATTCCCTATCTCTTATTCTCTATCCTTTCAATGAGAGGGCCCCGGTTATTAATTCTCTGTAAATCTCCGAATTCTAAGGATCTCTTGAATTCTAAACAAGAGGGAGTTCTTGGTACTAATTGAATTCAATCAATGGGATTAAGTTTCTTAAGACTGGGTTAGGATAGAATAAAAAATAGGAGCAAGGACTTAATCCGGACTTGTTTGGTTTTGGACCTATACAAGATAGTTAGCATCCTATTTTATCAGCTGCTTTTTTTATTTATGACTCATCATCCTCCTAGAATTGGGGGAGTAGATAGGAGTTAATTAGTAACGGAAGATATGAATTTCAATATCTGTGTTTGCCCGAATCTCATTAACAAACAATCAAGTTACATATGTAACTGGGGGATTTTCTTTGAACCCAGTTTTTAGGTATTTCTTTTTTGGCTATAATGAATAATTGTAAATAGATATTCAGACCGGGCCGATTCAGCCATTTTATTCACTTTATTTTATGGCAAGATTACAGAAAGATTACTACTACTACACTTCAAGTCAAACAAAATATAAAAATGCATATAAAATGAGGAAATGTTTAGCTTATATGTATTGTTATCGTTCTATTTCAGTGACAACGGCCTTTCGATTTTTATGAAAAAATTAGTGACAATTGTTCAGTCTATCTGATAGATATGAAACCCCCTATTCGTTCGATTCTGATTTTATCACTCAGATGAAAGAATAAGGACTTAAATCTTCCCTTACATAAGTCTTTTTTATCCATCTCAAAAAAAAGAAATTGGATTTTTTGTTTGATCTATCTATCCGCGCTTGAAATCATTGATGATTCAATTCGAAATGAAACAGAAATTTATCTATCTTGTGGTGATCAAATGCAGCCCTTACTGTAAAATTGGATTCAAATAATGTGTCAAAGTGGGAAACTTTTTCAATTATAACTATTTTTAAACCATTTTTAATGATTCCGGAGGAGTTGAATCTTTGGTACTTGAAGAAGCGTAAGATTGATAAATCTATCCTATTGAGTCACTTGAAGATGCAAATTAAAAAAAACTTATTTTTTCGTCTTATTTATGTTTTTTTTTTATAAAAAAATGTTGTATTCATACAATCAAATATGGAGTTAAGTTGCATTTTTGTTGAGATTCCTTCAAAAAAATATCTACCCATCTATATAGAAGAGAAAAATCTAGATTACTATGGACCGACTGAACCAATGACTATTCATGATTCCATAATTGAATATTGAATCATTTCCATACCGGTTCCAATTTAGAGGAATGTTATGGTAAAACTTCGTTTGAAACGATGTGGTAGAAAGCAACGTGCGACTTGAAAGACACGATCCGTTGTGGATTCTTACATCCATCATTTTATATAGGAATGAAGGTGCTCCTGGCTCGACATCATTTGTTCTGTTCCACTAGAACCCCTCCTTTTTGTTGGGTTGTAATGTAAATAGTACATGGTGGAGCTCGAGCAGAAAGTATTGATTCATTTCTCGGGGGCAGGGATCTAGGGTTAATGCTAATCAATAAATTGGAACAACTTCGTAAGTATATCTTCGATATAGAAATAGAAATCGAAAGAATCCAATTCGAGCAAGTTTCCGCCCAAAAAGGAAAAAGAAAATTGTTGGAATTGATAAAACTCTTTCGATCCAAGGTGTATCGCGCGGGAATCCACCGTTCATATGATTCTTTGATAGAAAGAAATCACAAAAAGGGTATGTTGCTGCCGTTTTGAAAGGATTAAGGATCGCCGAAGTAATGTCTAAACCTAATGATTCAAAACAAAGATAAAGGATCCCCAGAACAAGGAAACGCCGTTTGAGTTGTCTCAATAACTGGATCAGAATGAAGAATTTAAATTGTTTTTAAATGAGACAAACAAAAAAGGGGGTTAGAGACCACTCAATAAATGAAATAAATGCCTAAAGATTTTTCTTTGAGCTATTGGGGAGTTATCCAACTTGAGTTATGAGTACAAATGATTTTTTTCTTTTTCAGTAAGGAAGAGAAGAAGAAAAAAGGGCTTAAATCATAGCCTAATTGATTTGATGATTTTATGGATCCATTTGCCATTAGAATTCTATATTATAATTCGATACATCGAAATCACTTCGAATCATTTTTTCTTGAGCCGTACGAGGAGAAAACTTCCTATACGTTTCTAGGGGGGGGTATTGTTCATCTACATCTATCCCAATGAGCCGTCTATCGAATCGTTGCAATTGATGTTCGATCCCGAAGAGAGGGAAGAGATCTTCGGAAAGTGGGTTTTTATGATCCGATAAAGAATCAAACTTATTTAAATGTTCCTGCTATTCTATACTTCCTTGAAAAAGGCGCTCAACCTACAGGAACTGTTCATGATATTTTAAAGAAGGCGGAGGTTTTTAAGGAACTTCGTTCTAATTAAAAAAAATTCAATTCATTAAGGAATAAAAAAAAATAAGGGAGGGAGTGGTGACTTGTATATAGTTTTGTATAATTTTCTCTACTATTTTTTTATTTCCCCTTTCTCTTGTTCTATTCATACCTAATTTATCTTTATCATTGCTCCCATAGAATCCCATGTTCTATAACGGCAAAACCTTATTTTATGGATCCTGGAAATATAAAATTCTAGCATTCCCCTCAATTGGTTGGTTTTCGTTGGAACTCCACTAACAAACAAGGAATAAAGTTTGCCTATTTCACTTAATATTGATTAAATACATTATTGATTGAATAAACCTAATATTTTTTTCTATTTTTTCCTTATTTATTCTTACATCTACACTTTTTTGTTTGTATCGATGTAGGTTATCTATGGAGTGCCAATCCAACACAAATACTTCTTTTTTATTTTAATATTATTCAAATTTCATTTGAAGTTTGTTTATTTTTCCACTGTATTCTTTTCTCAACATTCATATTGACAACAGTGTATCGAACAAATATAATTCATCGTGATAAGTGGATCTATTTATCTCCGTTCCATAGGTTTGTTTTTTTACTTTACTTCACTCAAATGATGGGTTCGTTGGATTCGCTTTGATACAAGAAGTCTTTTAAAATTAAAATTAGAATTTTTTTTTAGATTTCTTGTTTTGCTAGTTGAATGCTTTGATTGCCACTGCCTCGTATAATCTCTTTATTTATTTTTTTTGATTCTGATTGTATCTACACACCCTTTTCGGGTTGCTAACTC
>NW_026775773.1:20000-22500 GCF_030987335.1 Cornus florida | reverse complement strand
TTTTTTTTTTTTTTTTTTTTTTTTTTTATATATATATATACCGAAGAATGAACAAGAAGACCGAGGCAACCAAAATTTTTTTTTATTTTCCTCCGATATACCAAAGCAAGAACAAGAAGACCGAGGCTTCAAAAAAATTTTTTTTTTTTGATATACCGAAGAATGAACAAGAAGACCGAGGCATCCAAAATTTTTTTTTTTTTTTTTCTCCGATATACCAAAGCAAGAACAAGAAGACCGAAGTCTCAAATTTTTTTTTTTTTTTTTTTTTTTTTGATATACCGAAGAATGAACAAGAAGACCGAGGCATCCAAAAAATTTTTTTTTTTTTTTCTCCGATATACCAAAGCAAGAACAAGAAGACCGAGGCATCAAAATTTTTTTTTTTTTTTTTTTTTTTTTTTTTTTTTTTCGATAAATCCAACCGAGAACAAGAAGACCGAGGCATCCAAAATTTTTTTTTTTTTTTTTTCTTTCCCATATACCAGAGAAAGAACATGAAGACCGAGGCAACCAACAAAAAATAATTTTTTTTTTCTCTTTCCCGGAATTTTTTTTTTTTTTTTTCGAAATAGCCGAGAAAGAATATGAAGACCGAGGCATCCAACAAAAAAATTTTTTTTTTTTTTTTTCCTAATCTACCCAAGCAAAACAAATAGAAGACCGAGGCATCCAAAAAAATTTTTTTTTTTTTTTTTTTTTTCGAAAAATTTTTTTTCACAAAAACTTTTTTTTTTTTTTTTCCCCAAAAAATTTTTTTTTTCGTTCCAAGCTAACCAAGACATCTACTATTCACTAGTAGAGCAATCGAGACTGCAAAGCAAGCAATGGCCTTACTTGCAGCTCTTGGTGCTGAGAACTCCCCCCCCCCTATAGTAGTCTTAAGTAAAACCACAGCTCTGACAGGAGTAGATATTGCATGCGAGCGAGGAGTCGTAATGGGCAAAATTGACTCGGGGGACCTCCAAATCGAATTCCGTTTCGAGCAAAACACTTCTTAGGCTTCAAGGAAGCTCCCATAAAATTTCCAAACCCAAACTCCAAACTTCATTTTTTAGCCTACAATGCCCACGTGCACGCCGGTGTGCACGCAGGGGTGCTTGAGCATGCGGGAGAGGAGCCATAATGGGCAACATTGACTCGGGGGACCTCCAAATCGAAATCCGTCTCGAGCAAAACACTTCTTAAGCTTCTAGGAAGCTCCCATAAAACTTCCAAACCCAAACTCCAAACTTTATTTTTTAGCATACAATGCCCACGTGCACGCCGGGGTGCTTGAGCGTGCGGGCGAGGAGCCATAATGGGCAACATTGACTCGGGGGACCTCCAAATCGAAATCCGTCTCGAGCAAAACACTTCTTAAGCTTCAAGGAAGCTCCCATAAAACTTCCAAACCCAAACTCCAAACTTTATTTTTTAGCATACAATGCCCACGTGCACGCAGGGGTGCTTGAGCATGCGGGAGAGGAGCCATAATGGGCAACATTGACTCGGGGGACCTCCAAATCGAAATCCGTCTCGAGCAAAACACTTCTTAAGCTTCTAGGAAGCTCCCATAAAATTTTCAAACCCAAACTCCAAACTTCATTTTTTAGCATACGATGCCCACGTGCACGCCGGGGTGCACGAGCGTGCGGGCGAGGAGTCGTAATGGGCAAAATTAACTCGGGGGACCTCCAAATCGAAATCCGTCTCGAGCAAAGCATTTCTTAGGCTTCTAGGAAGTTCCCGTAAAATTTTCAAACCCAAACTCCAAACTTCATTTTTTAGCACACAATGCCCACGTGCACGCGGGGGTGCTTAAGCGTGCGGGCGAGGAGTCATAATGGGCAAAATTAACTCGGGGGACCTCCAAATCGAAATCCGTCTCGAGCAAAGCACTTCTTAGGCTTCTAGGAAGCTCCCATAAAATTTCCAAACCCAAACTCCAAACTTCATTTTTTAGCATACGATGCCCCCGTGCACGCGGGGGTGCTTGAGCGTGCGGGGGAGGAGTCATAATGGGCAAAACTAACTCGGGGGATCTCCAAATCAAAATCCGTCTCGAGCAAAGAAGTTCTTAGGCTTCTAGGAAGCTCCCATAAAATTTCCGAACCCAAACTCCAAACTTCATTTTTTAGCATACTATGCCCACGTGCACGCCGGGGTGCACGAGCGTGCGGGCGAGGAGTCGTAATGGGCAAAATTAACTCGGGGGACCTCCAAATCGAAATCCGTCTCGAGCAAAGCATTTCTTAGGCTTCTAGGAAGTTCCCGTAAAATTTTCAAACCCAAACTCCAAACTTCATTTTTTAGCATACGATGCCCACGTGCGCGCCGGTGTGCACGTCGGGGTGCACGAGCGTGCGGGCGAGGAGCCGTAATTGGCAAAATTAACACGGCGGACCTCCAAATCGAAATCCGTCTCGAGCAAAGCATTTCTTAGGCTTCTAGGAAGTTCCCGTAAAATTTTCAAACCCAAACTCCAAACTTCATTTTTTAGCATACGATGCCCACGTGC
>NW_026775772.1:0-29464 GCF_030987335.1 Cornus florida | reverse complement strand
GTTGGGAAGGAAAAGCTTTCTATCCATTCTCTGGCCAGTCATTCTCATGATTGTTTTCTATGGCCATGATCGTTCGTTTTAAGTCCCTTTCTCTGCCGTTCACATGTTCTTACCCAAATAGGACTCAATCGGAGGTTTTCCAAGCACGAAAACTACCATACAATGGAAATCAAGCTGTTCCTATCCCACCCAGTCATGTTCAACTTCGAAGCTTCTTTGATCAAAATCTTGTTTTTCATAGGCTGTCTGCTTTCTATCTTCCTAACAAAAACACTCTTTTTAGAAGTTAGCTTTACCTATGGATCTCGGCGCCTTTCATAGTAGAATTTGAGATCCGCAGGCTATGAAAGATCTAGCGTCTTGCTTGTAATAAGTAGTCATCTTCGGTCACTTAGAACCCGGAGAACAGGGATGATACCTTTCTGCTCGCTCTCACCATGAAGATAGATTGGCAAATAGACGGAGACGAGAGGCTAGACGAGCACTGTGCGTATGATTTATTGTGCTCTTTGCAAATGAGACTTTCTTAGACCATTTCCCACACTCAACGGATGGTTTTTCTCCTTCTGGTGCAATCATGCATGCCACCTATATAAGGTAAAGGGCGACCCCTTATTCCGAGAAACCCAAGGTGGTATACGAGTATAGACGGTTATTGAGATCTAGCTTTAGCTCGTGATGACGAGAAAGTGGCTCAAAAAGTAGCTACAGCGGAGCGGTAGTTATTGGCTCAATCAAGTGCACTCCGTTCACCCCCCTTTTTTTATTGATTCATGAAATTCTAGATCTGACTTTGTTCGACTGGAATATGGAATCAGCCAGAGCTGGCAATTGTCCCTTAAAGTCAGTGATGGCCGCTTGCAAATCAACTGGGAAATCCTGGTGTTGGCTGAGTGTTGTGAGCACTGCTGTCAATTCCACTTCAAAATTGGGAAGATCTGTGGGGTCATTCCATAGCAGATTGATCAAGGATTGTTTTCTTTCCTCTAAAGTTTGTTCTGGCAGACTTTATGAAGTAATGGGAGTGGTTCCTGAAGATGTACCTTCTTATTCTGTCACAGAAGTCACAACATTCTGGAAGAAATCACTTAGAATAGAACTCCAACCATTCTACTTATGGAAACCGCTTGCCACCGGGATCAGCCAGTTGTCAATTCATTTTGCTTCGGAAATAGAGGCAACAAAGCCACCCTACTTAGATATCCCCCGATCGCGTTATTGGATTAGTCAACTTTCTATCTGAACCAGACCCTTGCCCTTGCATTGAATGCAATATTTTTCAAAAACTTTCCAGAAGGACGTTCGCCAAACAAAAGAGTGGAAATGTATTATTTACTTGATTCCAAAGGTTCTTAGCCAACCGTTGACCGAGACTACCCGCTTGCTCATTTGCTTACTACGATGTTCACTTACGCGGGTCAGATTCGAGATTCTTGGCCTGCTGGTTCATTTTCTGTTGGTGGAGTGGCAACGACCCTCTACTCTTGAACTTTCAAGGCTCTTATTCGTTGAAGCCTTCAGAGAGAAATCGGGGTATCACCCCAACATAGGGAGTGAAGCAGTGTCAAAATACCCAATCAGTTAGTTGGGTCGGCATCGGTCCACCTAGCCAAGGCTTGTCTAAAAACCCAAGCATCCCATCCTTTTGTCTTGGCGATCCTACAACACTTCTCTTCTATGCCCCTTGTAGTGACCTTTAAGCCACTTTCTCCGCCTCTTTCTCAGTATTTCCCATTGAGTCATCCCTCGTCTGTTTTGCTGCCTTTTATGAGGCCCAGGAGTTCAAGCTTTCCCTTATGCTTGTGTTCTTCCCCCTCTTGGTCTGGTTTACGGTGCACCCACTCGAACCAGTTCTTCCTTCTTTAGCTTAGCAGCAGGTATGTGAGTCGGAGGTTTAGCATGAGCTGATTAGCTGGATTGGGGTTCGACCCCTGCCACAGAAACATAGGCTTGGGGTGAGGTTCATTCTTTTTCATGAAATAGGACAGCTCTTCATATCTCTTATAATAATAATGAGTTGGTCTCTTTTTCCACAGACTACTTCTCTCTATAGGCTTTCGCAGCATTTCTGTTCCGACATTGAATAGAGTTCTGATCTTCCGACATCTCACTCGTAAACGTCTAATCTGCCTTCCCTAAGCTTCATGTCTTCTCGCACGCGCGCACCAATCCTGGGTAGCATTCCGTGCTTGACTATTACTGGTATCTGTTTAAGTCCTATTGTAAGACCTATCTGCACTACTACCTCCTTCCTTTACCTCTCTCTGCTGGTCCGGGTACTGGTGTATTTCTTACTAGTGCTTATGGTAGTAGGCCGGCACGCAAGCCTTAATGATTGTTTTTTTTGACAGCGGATTACGCGAAAGAATTCATAGTAATTGAGTCAGAATTCCTAAAGAGAAGGAGTTCCAGGCAAAGAGGACAGCCTTGTGTTTGGGGGTACTTTCGAGCATAAGCCATTCTCAAAGGAGTTTCCACCTTCGTTGTACTCTCTTCTTTATGTATGAGAAATAGAAAGAATTGTAGAATTCAGTGAGTAAGATCCGCTCTGAACTTGAACTGCAGGAGGCCAATTCCGAGAGATTTCCTGATTCTTTCAGGCAAGTGATCGAACCGGCTCTGCTAATGGTTCTTCTGGGAATGCTGTTGAATCCTCTTGAGAGATGGAGTGAATGCCATGGCCAACCTATTTCTTTTGACAGGCACAAGTGTCCAAATTCGATTCAAGCACCCGAGTTCCGTGGGAATGGATTGCCATTCCTATGAATAGTCTTCAAAAAGAATACACATCCCCCTGCCCACCGAACAATGAACATGAATCTTTGGGAGGACGAGGTGGAATCCTCTAGTTCTCCCGGGGATATGTGCCTGGAAGAGGTGGCGCCAAAGCTGGAATCGTTACCTTTAAGTGGAGTCTGTGCTATCATTGCCAGATAACCTCACTATCTCATTTACGCTTGTGCAAGAAATTCCGCTGATACTCAATATTGAATATTATTTACTAATATGGGTAAGCTTGTCGCTTTGGTAATCCTTCGTAAAGGGTTCTTCCCTTTTCTCTTCTTCGAGTTGACACTTCAGGAATAGCTGTGTCTTTTAGATCGTCCAATCAGTGGTGGTAGGCCAAGATATTTGGTATGTGGATTACCTCTTGGAATGCCAAAAATCTCACCCAGCAAGTCCTTATCATCTTCACTGACATTGCGACTGAAAATCAAAGATTACATTATGTGTTGCCCAGTTAGATGCTCATAACGCCACAGAATCTGTCGAAGAGTGCTCACTTCTTCCACAGCAGCCCTGAGAATATAGAGTCATCGGCGAAGAGCATATGCGAGATAGTTTTGGGGCTTGACCGACTGATTTTGCTGCTATATGAGAATGAAGTTTTTAGAAAAGAGACTAGGTCGTAAGGCGAAAACTCAATGGAGGACGAAAACACGGGGTTTCCTAAACTTTCCACTTTAGAACTTTAGCGCGAGCTCTCTTTCTTAGAACATCTGATCAATCCTACTACCTATGAAGAAAAGAGAGGTGCTGGTCCCCAGGCTCACCGAATCGACACAAAATGGAGTCATTGAAGGAGAATTAGTCATTTTGCTGCTATATGAGATCGAACAATTGAAAAAAGAGACATCTAATAAAGGCAGAAATGGGGTTGACTCATTTACCAGCTATATGAGCATGAAGAAATTCCATTTTCAGATTGTCTTCTTAAAGGAAATTACGTTCTTAGGTTTTCCAGCTATAGGAGACATTTGTTACAGGTCAACAGACAGCCGAGATTCTACTCGAACAAGAAGGAAGGTTGATGAAAGTATGCGTCAATTCCCCCCCTTTTTTAGTAAACCTGTTCAGGCGTTGTTGACAAAGCCCAACCTTGAGAAGAAATACATCAGTCTCAGACGATCTAGATTTGCCTCAATTCGCTCTTGCCTGCTAACCCCGTTACTACATAGAGGGATTCAAGAAGAGAGTCCCTATGAAGCGTGGCCAAGAAAGAGTTGGCCCCAGTCTTACTCGAAGCAGGTCCGAAGGTAGTTGAAAAAGTCTTTGAACTGAACAAGCCAAAGATGCAAGATTGAAGTTAAGACCACCTGCAACATCGCGCCATCTCTCTCATCATTGCCATCATCTACTTCTTTCTGAGCCCTCGTCCCTAAATTCCTTAGTTTAGGCGGATACATGCATAGGTCACTAAGATGAGTTCTGGCATAGTAGTCACCGACGGAAATGGAATTCCTCTCGGGTTGGACAACACCAGATACCCAGTAAGGGAAGAAGGGCTATTGTAACAAAGTTCATTGCTGTCACTTATTGATTGGTCCATGGATCGAAACATGTCTCACGCAAGAGTAGACATTCCGACAAGTTCATGTAAAATTGACCACCATGGCCTTCCTAAGTGAGTAGATTCCGCAAAATAGGAATGGTTGTCGTAAGCTTTGTTGGCCCCGAAAACTCCGATATTTGTCCGAGATTGAAAAGAGAAAAAGAAAGTTCGACTTGCATGTGTTAAGCATCTAGCCAGATCATTGATTCCTATTTGACCCCGGGATCCCTTCTCTAACGATTGGAAATGCTTCCTTCTCTATATGAGAGATTCAGTTCGTGAGATAGTAGCTCGCATGAAGTGACTTGACTTGAGAGGGTCAATTAGAGGAACAGAGGGGCTTTTGAGCTTTCATTTCAGTCATTGATGATCATTCGATCTATATATGGAAATATGGCACACGGATGAAACTGAAGAAAGAGAAGCATTTAGAAGTGCTTTGGCAACATACCCTTATAACCCCCTTGCCTTAAAAGATGACTTCCCGACTGCATTGAGGAAACGAAGAAGACATAGCTCGCATCTAATTGTCTTGCTTCCTTTTTTGTAGTGAGAGAGCTAATATTTTCGTTTTTGCTGTCAAATGTCATTCCTCAACTTCCGCATCTTCGACTTTTACGCGAATAAGGATTGGAAATGAGTTCAATCTGTTTCTTGTTTCTGACTGAGTCGCTTGCTTGTGCGCGGGCTGCTAGGCTGCTATCATCTTAACGCCGAACTGAAGCACTGTGATTTCGCTGACTATGTGGTCAATGCCTTGCCTGGTAGTTTGTTGGAGGGCAGAACTCCACGTGAATTGGAATACTAGATTAGGGATTGCTAATGACTTATCCCACCCGTCAGTAAGATCGTGACTATGACTCTTCTTCGAGCCCAAAAGCTCTTTTTTTGGTCGATCAGTTCATTTCGGAATACCCCCTTGATGGGGAATGTCGGGCTAAACTTGCCATCAGATGATATGAGGAAGAGTACGCAGCTTCGGCTGGGAGACTCGCACTAGAAATAATCTATGAAGATTCCGAGTCACGTCGTCTTGCTGAGCCTCACGCAACAGACCCAAAGAAGGAAGTATGCAGGTCTAGATCTTATCCTGAAGAAATAAATGAAAGAAAAAAGCCTCTTCACCCCCTCAAAGGGTGATACGCGGGTATAGTTATTCTACTCTAGTCAATTTAGAAACACCAGCCAGAATTTAGAAAGAAAGCTAGAGCTTAGGAAATAGCGATACACAATTACTAGAAGGCTCTTCCTTATTGGTTGCGCACGCAATAACTCTTACATCAGCTTTGTATCACTCTCCATAGCAGGTTCAGGTTTGTTCCCCCATCCGTAAACCCTTCATCTTCGTACCTGACGCATCCGGCTACTAGTATTAGCTGCCCCTGCTTCTTCGGATGCCTTTGACTATGAGGCCTATGCCCATGCCTTCCCATGGTAAACTCAATCAACAGGTTCAACTGCGAGTGCTGCTCCTTCCTGCGAGGTAGGGCAGCAGTAGATCGATAGAAAGCAAATGAGATTCAATTTCCTTACTACTAAGCCACCACACCACGGGCAGAAGGACCTATACAGATGAACCTGGCATAGCTATTATAGACCCCTTCATTAACTGACCGTTCAGAATATGCTCATCTTTTTAAAGTCTTTGAACTTAATGCTGAGTTTGTCGAAGGATTGGATCAATACTCTTTCCTCCCACGTAGAATATTGACCTAAAGAAGGAATCCTACATAGCAAACATGAATGTTTGGTATAAGGACAAGAGCATTTTCGAGCGTGTGCCCTTGCCCCTCTATATATGACATTTCTATCGATGCTTTGCCGAATTTCGTGCCCCATGGGAATACAACTCTGATTTAGAGGTAGATTGGGACATTCCTCGGTATAACCTATTGGTATAGGCGTACTACAAAGAAACCTTTGTTCACGTACGATACCCCTGTCTGTTCTCTGTGATCAAAGCAAATTGAAGCTTGGTTCTTCTTTCTTTTTAACCGTTTGCACATGCTGAGGGGTAAGGTGGCGTAGTCAAGTATAGGGGGGTAGCTAAGGAATTTCTTCCAAACTCTCTGGGAATTTCTTACATAATAATATCTTGCACATAGCATGAAAAGGCGTAGCCAAGCCTTACTGTGGACTGACAGCACAGCCACATGATCCAAGCGTTCTGCCGGAGACTGGGTGTCAGATAAGAAGAACCTAACGCCCTAAATCGGTTCCAGGACCTCCGTTCAGTTAGTAGAATGGAAATTGGACTCTCATTCTTTCGCCGATCCGGTCTATCGCCACCATGAGCCTTGCGTGCTGGCAAGGAGGGGGTTTCGGGCTGAAGGCTGTGCCCATACCTTCGTCGGAGACACACCAAACCCCCCAACAACCGCCTATCTCGTGTAATTCTGTGAAATTCTGATCAAACTTCAGATCCACAAGTCACCCTCTTAGCGCACAACCATCTATTCGTCCGAGACCCACTTCGCAGTATATGAAATGTGGCGAAACTCAGTGTGTGATTGGGCATCTCGCAGCTTCCCCAGAATGTGTCAGTTTTGGCTTGGTCCGCGTTTGATCCTTTGATACCGACCTATTTCAATAGGAGAAGCTCGGGAATCTTTCGTATAGGCTTCACCTCTGTTCTCAACCCTTCAGTTCATTCCATCTAACTTATTGAGGAAAGCAAGCGCCCGCTTCTCTTACTTAAATGAATAAACCGATCTGATTCTCCATTTGTGATGCAACATAGAATGAAACGGGTCTCGCTGCTGCTTTTTGAATAGCACTTACAAACCCCCCGATTTTCTCACATTCCAGGGTTGTTGCTATGCCCAAGTCTTGCTTTGTCCCCAGCACGTGATAATGGATCGCTACTGATTCAAGTCCTCCCACACTGAACATTGGGAATAGAAAAATAGATCTCTCTTTCACAACCAAGCGTACCAATACATAGTCAGTTGCACTAAAATGGCCTCCTTGCACCTATAATTCAGTCTGTCGACGAAAGCCTAAAAGAAAAAAGGGAAGTGCCGACACATGAATAGGATAGGTCTTCCCAGCAGATTGATTAGAGAACTCCCCGTGCTTCCTGCTGATGAGTTAGCGGGCAGCTTATCCAATCTGTGCTTTAGTCATAATAAATAGGATTCTCCCCTGCCGCCCTTTCAACCGTACAATCTTCATGCTCAGTAGCAAGGCATCCCCTTTTCTTTTATGATGAGCTATTCTAACTATGCTCAGAGCACTCACTTATGCCCTGTAAATGGAAAGCTTCTGGTCAGCATAGCTTCTCTTGCTGGTAGTATTTCCCTAGCGAAAAGCTAAGAAAAAAAAGTAGTAGGTAATTCAGCATCAAGAAAGTCTCATACATTGGGGTACGAAATTAGGCTGCGCATCCCAAGAAAGATCCGCCCCCGCGTCCGGTAGACGAAGCTTTGGTCTACAGAGGTGTAGAGTTTGGCTAGGTAAGATAATGGGTCAGGGTTCCCCTATCTATACTCTGCTTCTGTACTAGACCTTGCTTTCTGAAGCTTTCAACCTTGCTCCTGTCACCTAATCTGAAGTTCATATGATCGGCCTGGGAAGAGCGAACTAGAATGCCTGGGCCGCTAACAAAGAGCAAATTCTCTGATCCTCATTATCTAAACAAAGGGGTAACATTGGAAATCCATTTCGTAATTCAACCTTACCCGGGGTCAAGTTTCTAGGGCTTACCAAATTCTGATTTGACCTTTAGTACGGAATGGTGGAAAAGACCCGAGCGAGGGAATGAGTTTGATCTTATGAAAAGACTCACACTATATACGGAATTACGTTGAGGAAGATGCGAGTGAGTTCAAAGCATAAGCATGAACTAACAAAACAAAGCAAATATGGTCCAAAACAACGCGAGTCTCACACGCAGATGTTGATTCTCCGTTACACCTTTCACCCCTATAAACCCTGAAAGTTTTCCAGTTTCTTCGGCTACGAGAAAGTGCTCCTCTACTTTTGACACTTCTCTGCACGCTGACTTTCTCTTTTAGGAAACAACAACTACTTGCGCTATTGTTTTTTCTTGTTCTTATCTCTCGGCCTGTCCGGTGATAGGGAAAGTCAAATCTGAGATTCTCATATAATAATGAAATGAATTTGAAGTGGAATGTTCTAATAGGAAGCCTTGCTTATGTCTTGAGAAGGAAGCCCTTCGAACATCTGTAATAGTCATATAGGAGGAACTGCCCATGAACCTTGTTCTTTATGCTAAACAGAGAGCTGTATCCCAGCTCAGAAGGAACGATAGCCAAGGCTAGCTATAGGAGCCATTGAGACCCTGTGATTAAGGTAGCTTACTGCGCTTAGAGAGCCCGTAGACCTGTATTAGAGAGACTGCCCTGGATAGAGTCCAAGCTGCGTAGCCCTCCCCTCCCCAATTTATGTGAGGGAAATCCCGGCTCTCCATATATGAATAAAATTCTTGGGCTAGAATAAGACTTACTGTAGTATTTTAGTAAGCGTATATAAGCAGCTGTTTAGTGTATAAGCAATTCTTTCTTTAGTGGCCGCACCGAAAGGGAAGGTACCGGTGGAGGTTGGTTGAAGATGATGTTACACGGCGTTCAGAACCAGCCTTGAAGTGAATGAATTAGAAAGAACGAAGAAGTAAGGAAATGAGACGACTCTTTCTTGAACTATATCATAAACAGATCTCCCCCTCCACACCAATCACGAGTTTTTCTCTATTCCTCTCGTATATCGTCGTAACGCCCTTAATGCTAGGTTTTGAAAAACACTTTTCATGTCATTCCCATTTAGGTCCGATTCGGATCCCTCCGTTGTTTCCTTTTCCTTCCGCACCTTTTCCTCGAAATGAGAAAGAAGATGGTACACTTGAATTGTATTATTTAAGTTCTTATTGCTTGCCAAAGATCCTACTTCTACAATTGGTAGGTCACCGGGTTATTCAAATCAGTCGTGTTTTCTGTGGTTTTCCCATGTTACAACTTCCGTACCAATTCGGTCGATCCGAAATGGATCGGTTAAACATTCCATTAGGGAGCCTGGTCTTGACTCTTCTGTGTGGTATTCATTCTCGTTCGGCTCTTGGAATCACATCCAGCAGTGGTTGGAACAGCTCGCAAAATCCAACCACTTCACCTACTTCATTGCCCCCAACCATTTCTCGTACCTCTATTGAAACAGAATGGTTTCATGTTCTTTCATCGATTGGTTATTCCTCTCCGTTCGTATCTCTTTTTCCAATTTTGGTCTCGATTAGTTCACAAGATTGAATGGCCAATTATCCTCCGGACCCTCGATTCGATTGTTTTCCAAGAATGTTGAGCCGGGTATTTAAGCCATGTATCTGGGAGGAACTGCAAAGAAGGGCTTGAGGCTTTTTTTCCTATATTTTGTCTTGCAGCTATTTCAATAAGAATATATCAATCAAATTGTCTTTCTATTTCCATTTTCTTATCTAATGAAAAAATCAACAAAAGAGATTCAGATTTTTATTTAGAATCTTGATTCTATATATGTCCAATCCCTAGTGGTGGTGGGACCAACCAAGATGTATGTCGTCCGACCCGACCTCAGACTCTTTCTTCCCGACCTATTTGATTCTCTGGCCGCAGTTATTTAGGCGGTATCCCGAGATTGAAGAGATCTAATTCCTCTCCGGAACACACGAAAGAAAGATATGAACTGGGTAAATAGAAATGGAAAAGAGATGTTGTAAATTCATCCAAATGTGAAGCTTTTTCTACATCCATATGATCTACTAAAGTAGATCGGTATTGCCCATATAATGAAAGCAGATCTTGGTCCATGGAGTCCCAAGAAGGTAAGAACGTCAACCTGTCCGATGCTTCTTCGGCCAAATACGATATACAAGTGGGACCTGAACTATGAGTAAGCTGCGCGAAAAACCTCTTCTTTTTTCCGGTTCCGCAACAACTTGGACGAAATAGGGTTCTACCGGGAAACCATGGATTTTTGAGTTTTCGCCATTGGTTACTGGTCGAGCCACTTACATGGAATGAAATCAGAATCTCTGGAGATCTTTCCTCTCCACTTACTCGTAACAGGCTTTCCCTCTGTAGAAGACTTCTTCCGAATGGCATAATTTTCCAATTTCTTCCTCGATCTTCAAGGAAAACTGACTCCTACTACTCCTCCTTCTCCTTTAGGATAGGATCGTCGTTGGTCCTTCTTTCACTAATGATCTAATGATCTCGGCATTTTCTAGTAGTTCGCGCGAGGTACTATCCTTTCTATCGCTTGCGCTTGCTTTTCACAACGGTCTCTCTCTTCTATAAAGCAAAGCGCATGGCGCTGAAGTGAAGAAAGCTCAATAAACACACACGAACACGATGCAGGGCATAGCATAAATGAGACCGATGATCATTTCATAAAACATATATGCTTGACCTTTCTCGATGCTTTTTTTGGGTGACTCACCAACCGACCCAACAGTGATCGATGACAGAATGATAGAAGCCTTATAGTTCTTCACGCTCCTGAGCTCTCCTGGTCGATAGTTTCTCGACCGACTTATATCAGACTGAACGTCGAAAACACAACTCTTCTTACTTGAAGATATTTCTCTTTTCCTTTCCTTTATGCATTTCTTCGAATCCCTCTTCATCATAGAGCTCCTTGGACTCTAAAACAATCAAGAAAGAAATAAGGGAGTCCAAGAATCTCTTCTCAAATGCAAAGTGTGGCCAAGCCCATGAAGAGTCTCCTCAGGCTCTCGAATACCCCTTCGAGTAGCACTGTGTTACTAGCTGCTCCTCTATCGAAGTAGGTCGGACCCGAATAACGAAAGAAAGATATTCCATTTCCTAGATATAGGATTGAGAATCAATAGCAAAATATCATATTTAAAACTAGAGGCGAGTTTGCGCGGCAGACTTGGCCCTCTTCTAGAAATGCTGACTCTGCTAGGACTCTCCGTATTCCAAGTATTGACTTTCTTAGGTGACTTCCTGCCTGTCTTGTATTGGCGTCATCAAGCGGTCAGAAGAATATCATCATAGATTGAACAATAAATAGAAGAAATCAGTATATTTTAGACAAAGTGATTTTGACTGATCAGAGCGAGCCATTCATTCTTTACCCGCCTTTGACTCTCTATTGTAGAAGGTGATTTCTCTTATGAATTTCAGACTTTAAAAGACAGAACCAGCGTTTGGATTTCTGTAAGTAAAGTACCGGGGAATTACCATGGACGAGTCTCTTCTCGTACTTTTCAGAATCGGGGAATGGCGGGAGAAATCCCGAAGAGTAGAAGAACAAGAATTATGGAATGAATATAAAGTCGAGTCGGTTCCTAGATCCTTCTTATCTAAGTCAAGTATTCGGGGGCTACAATGTTAATAACTAAGTATTCACTTTGCTTTTGCCTAATATATGAAGTTCTATCCGCCTAGCTCTCACGGATGCCATTCTTGTGCTTCCAGTGTCGTTCGGTTTCGAAAAGGCGGATAAGTCTATTTTCGAGCAGAGAATCCAGGCAAGTCTTGCTATTACTACTATGTATGCATTCCATCATTTTCTCCAAAATAATTGCGAGCAAAGGTGCAAGTAAGCAGCAAGTCGACCAATAGAAAAGGGGGGGTCCTTCCCGCGAAAGGATAATCAGAATTAGCAACGTTGAGCGACGTTCTGACTTAGGCCTCAAAAGGAATAGTAAAGAACCTATCCCATTTTTTGCCGGGCAAGTCTCGTACAACAAAGAAAGAATCGTGTCCAGAAAAGAAAAAGGATCCAATCAAGCAGACCCATCTCAAGCAGGTAGGTAAGAAAAGTTCTGACCGGAATCTCCAACTAGCTACAGTGATTTCTCTTTCAAGTTAAAAGAAGCAAGTCGTGCCTATTATGCAATACCCCCTTGGGATGAGGAAACTCTAGGGCCTTGCTCGTCTTTCTTCTATTGGGGTTTCTTTTCCTTATCGGGATGAACCTGTAACAAACAGATAAGGCTCCAAACAACAGGAAGGCTCTCATAATAAGTACTCTGAATCGTTCGTGACAGCTTTCCTTTCCCCATGGCTGCTACCTTGTTACAACTTCCGTACCACACACAATACCCCAATTCGACCGGACAGCAAAGGTGGTCGTAGATCCGAAAGAAAGTGTCTTTCTATGTCAGATTCTTGCGTTGGATCTGGAGAACACCTACATGCGCATGCGGATGCTCACTATTTCGATTCAGAGAATCATTCGATGGGAAAGGCCTCCAGCCCCTGTATCTCTTTTTTTGTTGGAGTTGCTTGTTGACATCAACCCTATAAACTGGGCTATAGGCTTTCAGGCTTGGCTCCTGATGAACGGGCAAGAACCCATGGCGAATTCTGTCTCAGCCTGACGACCACTCCATCATCGTTGCCATCATCACTATCGCAAACTGCCGAGTCAGCTTACCACTTCCGACCATTTGATCCTCTGGTAACAGTTCTTGGCATCTCGGCCTTCACTGGCCTCTCAGATGGGATGGGGGACGACGGCGAGCGTGCCAGGAAGCTTACATCCCTAGACGAGATTAAGTAAGACCAGGTGCTTACATTGGGTTTTGATCGAGCGTGTCAAGCCCCCTTTACTTGCTTCTCCAAAGCGTGCGATGGCCTTACGTTTCCAGTTTCCAATTAGTATAGTAGGGCAAAATCAAGAACGAGCAGTCTCAATTCATTTCACTAGACCCACCAAGGTCTCATCTCAAATCCAATAACGAAGCTTGGCAAGGCTTTCCTTTCAAAAAGCAAGAGTAATAAGATTGAACGATGTGGTGCTCAACGGTTGACTGCATGCCCGAACGGGTATCACATGTTCGGGCATGCACAGGCGACCGGGGGATCAAGTGGTGATTCAAGGTGCGGGCTGAAATGATGGAATAAGAAATGCTTAGACAAGGCTACCTTCCTTCGCTCGTCTAGCCCTCGTACTAGTAAAGGCGCTAGAATCTTGAGTTTGGAGATCATTTCACCGCGCAGGATGATAATACCATTCTCCCATTGATTCTATGACCGGGCAAAACAGTCTTCCGAGCGTACTAGCAAATTTCTCACTTCTTGTTGGGGAAGGTATCAGTTCTGGTCAACGTTCTGCCACGCCTGCGGATCTGCTTCCTGTTGCAGGTGGAACCAAAACCCCTTCCTTTTAGAGATTTTCACTCTCATTCCTTTGTTTTGACTTTCCAGCACGCGTCTTCATAGCCATCAGCGCCCCCGGAGACAAGGCAAGTCAGAACGAGAAGTCTTGCCTCCTGACGAGCCGGTGTCTAGCCAGCATGAGCCGAGCGTTCAGGCCTAGGAGGAACCGGAAAAAATAGACTCTATACCTAGAAACACCAACTCTGATCTGAGTTGGGAAGGGGAGCCGAGAATGGATAGGAGGCTTTGCGGTCGAGCATCCTCTAGTTGATGCGTTCTGCCGGGAAGGAGTTAAAGAAGGAGTATTGATCGCCGGATAAGGATGTTCGGACCGAAGAGTCGACATGTGAACCGGGCCGGGGGGAGTAAGCGCCCCTGTCGATCTACTCTCAGGAGGCCCCTTATGCAGCTACAGTTCATAGGTTGCAGATGCCGGGGGTAAGAAGGGCTTCGTCCCGATCCGATGTGCTCCAAGTTCAACAGGTAGGTGAGCAGCAGAGCATTCCTTCCGCCAGAAAGATTTCCCAAGTTGATAATGTAATTAAGCCGAAGGAAAGAGGCCCGAATGGAGCGGGCAGTAAGGGGCTTGCCTGGCAAGAATGAAGGCTATAGAGGAATCAAACTATGTTTCCACAGATTTCACTTTTCGGCCAACATGTTCTTTTGAAGATGAAGAGGACAAATTGGACGCCATTCAACTGGAAGATTGAAAGTCTGCTCCTGCAAAGTTAGACGACTAATCAGGTAGCGCCCTTGCTTGTAGTGCTTGCTGGTTTAACAGACAAAGAGTGGTGGGGCTGGTGGAGCGTTGTTGAGCCTCCTTCTTTTGTTTCTTAGGTGTACTCCACTTTAGGATTCTCTTTCTTGGTTGGAGTTCTTACGACGGTCGTCTTTCAGAGGCTCTCTGACGCTGTCTACCTTACTTAACCTAACCTATTTCTTTTGAGCTCAACTCATATATATATAAGGAGCCAATCGCTTGTCGGTAAGAGAATGATTTTCTTCTTGTCCTCTTACTATCTATAGATACTACTCGACCCATATAGGAGCCATAAGCGGGATAAGGGGCTTAACTTGAAATGGTTCTTCTTGAAACTGCTCATTTCTATTCAAGATATTCCATTTTTCATTGCTTGCCTCTGAAATTAGCTAATTCTCTATAGATTAGGTTCGTCTCTTGCCTTTTTCTATTCCATTGGTGGAAAGACCATCAAACTGTAAATTGTCACTTACAGACCGAGCGCTCTACATCCCATGTCGTGTTATTCAATCTGCAACTCTCTTTCAACAAGGGCTGGTGCTTTCCCTGCGCGACGACCCCGGTAGAATGATTTGGGGTACTAAATGGGTCTATTCAATTCAAAGCCTAGAGAAAAAGAAAATGAGATTTGAGGAATAACAGGCCGAATCTCAGTGGATCAGGGCTTGCTGCCCGTGTGTTCTTTTTCGTAGCGGAGGCACGCAGATGCAGATAGAGGGCCTGAGTCTTGCCGTGGCAAGCGTCTCAATCAATCCTCTAGGAAACAAATCCTTGCACGGTAGGGGCACCCTAACAACACGATTCAAATATAGAAAAGGGTATTGGTTTTTCGGTCCGGAGCAAAGTGTATTGGATCCCTTAAAAAGGAGGATGCGGATCGACGAACTCAACATGTAAAACGATTCAGAGATCCATTTGTGGGAAGGTTTGCTTTGTGAAAGAGATCTCGTGACGTGTGAGAGATTCTTCTCAAAATGACATGTCAAAAGCGTTCTTCTTCCCGTTCCAGACCCCCTTCTGCATAACATATGCCCTCTATTACCTACCCCATCAACTAGCCGTACCCCCACTTAGCGAAGAAAGAGGAAAGCTTTATTAGGGCAATAGACGTCTTATTACGAGTTTAAGGTCCCAGTTTGAAGGCCATAGATAGAAATGCTGACTCTCCCAGGGGCTTCTGCGACACCCACGGGGGATACCAGACGCCTGTCTGGGGAGACCTACCGTCTCTGTCTCTTTTCCATTCTTCCTATGAGCCCCTTATTTACAGCTTCTGCTTGTCCATTTGCCTGGGCTAAGATGTCTGTGGAGTTTGTCAACTGTATCTTATATGCATAGGCAAAGTTTTGGACCATACTTCCAATCTTTCCGATGAAATCAAAAGCCCATCCTCTGAAAGGCCACGGTTTCACAATTGGCTTCATGTTGATGGCAGTCTTTGAATAGGCCCACGCTTCTGGCAGGCCAAAGAACTTTTCGCGAACTCCATGCAATCTTTCAATATGCCCTGTAAGTAGTAGCCATACCTTTCTTATTAACCATCTCATATTTATTCCAGCTTGATGGGAACCACATATTCCAAGATGCACTTCTCCCATAACTTGCATGGACTCATTCTTGCCAAGACATTGGAGGAGAGTAATCCCACCTCCAAGCTTTTCTTGTAGAGATCTCCGTTTAGTAGCATATATTGAAGTGCAATCTTTTGGATTCTTTTTTCAGCACCTGCACTTGTATTTTGGAGGAATTGTTTGATTGGCAGTCTCCAATATTCTTGGTCCAAGTCAGCAACCTCAATGGTGGAGTCATAGGCCCATTGATGTATTCCTTGCTTCTACGGAAAGAACCTTTTTCTGATGGTTATCCGGGTTTCTTCCATACCCTGAGTCTGATCCCAGAAGCTACCTATGCTAAGTCGTTGTCTTCAGTATTCTAATATCTTGGCCAATATTTCAATTGGACGTCACTGAATTTTCCGAGTAACTGCAAGGCCAATGAATGGAAGGGTCTAAGCTGCCAACTTAGACACCTATATTAATAAGAGGCAAAAGTAGGACAAAGATTCCGTAGCGATGGATAGAGGCAAACTCGAAAGTTTGGAAAAAGAAAGAGGAAATTCAGATTACGTTAAGCGCTGGCAATCCCTTGACAAGGGCTTTTTTGCCAAGAGTTTCAGATGGGTAGGATTGATACTGGCTTCTTTTCTTTTCTTTTCATAGGACATAGGATGGGGTTGGTCAATCAACCCGGGACTTATCCCTACGCCACGTGAGTCAATTTATAGGCTGAGGTGCTAGGTGCTAGATAGCCTTTTCATCTACAGACATATTTTATGGAAAAGTTTGTTTTCAATTCCAGAGTTTGGTCATTAACGACTAAAAAACGCATTCTTTGTTTTATGCTTCGACCTTCAAGCCTTTTCAGTGATACCATTTGACCAATCTAGACATGGGATATGGGGTTACTAATTGGTGGAAAAAGAGTGTTGTATATCTTGTTTTTTACTATTTGTTTGCAGCGCCTGGCGATCCCTTGTGGTTGTGGTGAATTACAACATACAGCGCCTTGATAGGGAGAGATTGGCTCTCCATGTAAGACTATCAGACCTGTACGTGGACGCAAGGGACTTGGAGACCGTTCTAACAGATGGACTATACCACAATGCTTGCTGATTCCTGCTCTCCGGATGGATCTATTTCTTTTGAGATTGGAAGGTGGTCTCTTACCACTCTGCCCTTACAACCAGATTCTCCACTTTAGCAATAGAATGAAGCTACAGCCCTACTAGCTCATAGAGTTGAAGAAGAGAAATCAGTCTTTCGTTAACTGACTTCGTCCCTAATGGACTATGCTGCCAGCCGATGCTCTTTAGTCAAGGTTCGAGAATGGAATGGAGATTAGAGATCCACGGGGAAAGACCACTTTGACAGCTATATCCCTTTTGTCATTTACGCAAATCTTCTTTTGAACAGCATGACGCATGACTCGCATCATTTCACCTATGATCAGTGAAGTCTGTTGTTGAGTAAGCCTCACCAAACACGCAAGCTGCCCTTCTATCCTTCTCTCTAGGTGGATGCTGAGCTAAGCTTTTGTTCCAGTTGCTGTTGCTGTTCCGGCGTATGTCGAATCCCCAGTTTCCAAGGACCGACTCTAAAGCAATAGCTCTGGTCTTCCTTAGATCGGCCACTGGGCCTCTTTCTATAAGAAGAAAGGTAAGCTCCAGAGTCGTCTTTGGGTCAACGACCGTCGTCGACTCCGCCTTGGTCTTACTTCACCCGGCCCTTCGCGAAATAAGGAGGGAATGGGCTCCCCCAGCGAACAGTTATTATCTCAACAGTAAGGTAAGAGGAAGCAAGATCTGGTTCCTGCTCTACGGATGCGGCGTATTTCATTTGATTATTTGAATAGCATACGTATCCGGCAAGAGGTTATATTATAAATAAGGTAGATGTCCTACTTCGATACAGCAACTCGTTAGGATCGTGAAGCTCAATCTCCTGTGGTCACTGGGTGTCTTTCTTTGATTTAGGAGGAGAGGGCTTTCTCGTCCAAAGGCAGTAGGTGTAATTAATAGAGAATAGAACCAACCTGTTGATCTTCGATCTCAAAGGACAAGCCAACCAAGAGTTATTATATCCAGCAATGATAGCACGACGAGACTTGCCTTATACGTTCAGAAAGGAGAAGCATTTTGCCAGTGACAGTGAATCCTGCTCTATTCATCTTGGGGCGGTAGACGAGGGGATGCTCTTCTTCTTCGCTTGAGGACTAGCAACGGCAGTAGTGGCTTTCCTTGTGCAAAAAGATCACTTAAAGGGTTTATCTAAGGAATGCCAAGCATACAACCTATCCATATGGGAAAGTACAGGCGTACAACTTATTTCATATAATTAGATAAGGGTGCCAAACGGAACTTCAAAATAACAAATTAGTCAAGCACACCAATTAGCAAATTTTGATTCAATCAAAACTGGGCTATCACCCTATCTAAGCAGCTTTCCACTCTCCTCTATGGAAGTCCCTCTTCAAGCAATCTTTCACTCGGTCGACCAAGACAGAATCCGCCCTACCTCACAAGCTGGAGACGCGACGACGGAACGAAGAACGAAACTGTCCACTAAGTGATTGATTTCTTACCGAAGATCTGCCCGCTATTGGAATGAATAGGCCACCCCTCTTAGCCACCTTATTTTGAAGGAGCAAGCCTACAAGTCTTGTTGCTGTGGATAAATTCCCTCAAATAGAGAGCCAAAGCATATCAACTATTTCGACAAAATACTTTCCACTATAGTATAGGATGTCCTAATTATGGGTCTTTTTGAGGCTGCAGTTAGAATAACAAGTCACTCTTGCTATTATGCATGCAGAGAAATACAATATATGGGTAAATGAAATAGACTATTGAAGACTCTGGCCTATCATTCATAGGATCTATTGTCCGACTACCAATTCAATTGAAACTGACAGTCACTAAGAAATATATAACTCTCATCTTATTTCACTTCGATTCTTTCCTTCATCAACTCCAAAGGCTCTTTGCTTGACAGCTTTGAAAGGTCGTCCCCGACCCGCTTCCCTCGCGAGAAGGGTTGTCCACTCCCAATGTCAACAAAAAAGGTAAGAATAGAGCAAACTAACACTCTCTTATTCAGGCAAGAATGCAAGCAAGCTTGCCCAATTACTAAGTCATTAATATGATTGCCCACACCTGTCTTCTTTTCTTATAGTAGAGTTGCTAAACCCTGAAGTAGCAATTAAGAGAACTTGTAGATCCAGCAGCTCATGAAGGAGTGCTGTCACTAGAGCGTACCGCTGGGAGAGAAAATCAAAGGATGAAAACCCCTATTCCACAGGCTCATCAATATCAAACTGAAGCTAAAAAAGGACCCTTGAACACCCACACACAGATTTTCGCTGGTGGTTGAGTTGGCTTGTGAGATAATGTGCCGTCCTTAGTTCAGCCAAATCCCTTTACATATGACGCCTTAGATTCTTTGTTAGAATATACTCCCAGCTTTCTTAACCAGCAACCAGAGCTGTATGCATTATATGAACAGGAAAGCAAGCGACTGGGATCATTCAACGCGGTATGAGCACGATACCAAGGCAAGGTAAACCTACCTATGGAAATAGCCCTTTTCAAAAGAAGGAAGACGAAGCTTCTACAGCACATCTGTCTTACACAAATGAACTCCATGACGAACGACGAAGAAAGGCTAACCCTTTCAAAATATCGTATAAAGGGCTCCAGCCGCGCACCTTCCACTGTCAATCACCCCAATCCTTTTTTGAGAGGCTTTGGGTTGGTTTATTGTGGAGAGCTCCGGATCTTCTGCTCATTTCTCTCGACGCTTTGAATAGACTCATTTCGTACCCCAATGTATGAAACTTGACTGATTGCTTGATTGTCAGCAGTGGTGGAGCTCTATGTCTACTCGTAGACATAGAAGATGACAGACAAAACTAACGGGCAAAGTCCATCTATCAGGTCTATGAAAGGGAATCCCTTCCCGAGCACTATAATGGAAGCGCCTCCGGCTCCCTCCTTCAGCTGCCGTTGCTACTGAGATGCTTGACTGCCCCTGATCTGACTTGCGAGAAACCAAAGGAAAGTTGCACGTGTGGTTCTTATCTCTAACCAATTGCTAAAGAATCTGCTTTTAATGGATTCCAATAAGGAGCAGTCCTTGTAGATGTTCCAAGCTTCCCTTTCACAAGCTGTGAGTCAACAACGTTCCCGTAGTCAAGTCAAAGTGCACTCTCCCTTGGACTGTTTGCTATCAATCCTTCAACAAGAGGATCTGTTAACAAAGAACCTGCAAGGGGAAGACCCATTAGTAGAGTGAGGTCCGCCTCAACCGATAGCCGGTGTAGCTAGGGCCGGGGATGAAGCTAATCTCTCCGGTGGATAGGCACGCTAATCTATTCAGATCAGCTAGAAGCTTAATATGAACTATTCTTTTTATACCTACTTCTAGCCGGGGAAGGTTGGGCCGATCAACGACAATATCCGCTGCTGGTTATTCCTTCCATGCCACTATCTAACCGATAGAGGGAAGGCCCAACCCAATATGAGGAGTTTTTAATGGTTCTGGCTTGAGCGAGTGAAGAGGATTGTTCCGCCATTTCTTGATTCACAAATTCTTCTTCTTGAGCCTATCTTCTTGTTGTCGTTGATGGAGCTGCGCCCTACACTCGATCTCTGGTTTTTGTTTTAGGTACCGTACCTACCCGTGAATAGTCCCACACCTTATCTTTCTTGTTTTTCCCTCCCTTAGCCTAAGAATGTTCAATGGATCTGAGATTTCTCTGAGATTGATGAAACTGCTAAGGAGGGGTTCGCACACAAAGAGAAAATGAATTCACAAGATGTGATGTCGCGAAAGCATTGAGATATTAATAAGCCCGGTCCAGCCCTTGCCTCAGTGTTGTCTTATCTGGGTTAGTCGTCTCATGTGGAGCTACCTCTAATGAGCCCTTCGGGTTAACACTGTTCTCCGGAGCTCACCTAGCCTTGTCTGCCTAACTACATGGGGCAAGTCAAGCAACTGATTCAGCCACATCATGAGACCTTCCTTTAACCGACCCTACTTTATACGATCTTGGGCTCCCTCCTTATCCAATGGTTGGGTTGTGAAACAGAAGACAGAGAGGTAGACCATTTTCCTTCGAAGCTGGACTTGTCCTTCGCCCCAATCTTACCAAGCTGCTGCCACAACTTCATATCTCTGACGCTTACGCTTACCCCTCTGTAAATTCCATTAGCGGCATTTTCTTTTCTTTAAGAGTCCTTCTCATTGAAGAGCATTTCTTTTTCTTATTCAATTATAATTCATTGAAAATCTCATTCAACATGACTCTGCTGCATACGAAATTCCCAAGACTATTTCAAGAAAAGTAAAGAAAAAATCAATCCATTAACTGGGTCAGTAGAGGCTGGAAAAGGATCGTACGCATCACCCTATGTAAGAAAAACAAAGGCAACCTCTACTAAGCAATTCCTTCGAAACGCTACTGACTGTCGCGCCGGAGAAAGGTCTTCGCCCGAAAAGGGGTCGGTGAGAGGGACTACCACGAACGGAATGGTTGGTTCGAATGGGCGAACCCAAGAAGACAGGGTGGGGAGCCCCCAATGAGGGAAACCAGAAGCATAGCTACAACTAGAATGGATTGAGGAGAGCAGAGATTAGACTAAGAAAGAAAGGAAGCCTCCGGCCCCCATACGGAATTGGAGAACTGGATTTCCTTTAACAAGCCAATCATAAAAGAGCGAGGGTTTGAGGTAGACCTGAGTCTCGTTATCGCGTTACAGCCTAAGCAAAGAGGCGTCCTCGTCTTACGTCGCCCGGCTACACGAAAGAAGTCAGTGCCTAAGCAGCTTCTCGAATCAAATCCATCTCTATGGCCATTGTAGCTAGCGTGAAAACCAGTTTTGATCCCTCTTGCAGGGTTTGACCCAAAGAAGAGTCAATATGAGGTTTAGCCGCCTTTACGTAGTCCATACAATCGAGAGAAAGCTGTTCCTATCCCAGTCATGTTTCTGAATGTTCTACTTCTCAACCTCTTTCAACAATCTATCTGAAATTCAACTTCAAACAAGCTACCAAGATCGGTTGTTTTTCTTACCTCTCCCTTCCACCAAAATGCTCTGAACTTGACGATCAACCTGACTTACGCTACCAAAAGAAAAGAACCGCTCAAACTACTACACTAGCTCCCTTGTGTCTTTAGCTTGATATCGATTGTAAGGCAAGAGTCCAGGAAGCAAAACCGAAGAGGAAAGACTCAATAGGAAAAATACCACGAAAGATGGCTAGAACAGACCAACAAGGGCACGAGAATTGCCATAGAGGACGAATTACTGGTTCGCGAGAGGGTGGGTGAGTTGCTTAATTCATATGGGCGAAGACACCTACAGTGACTAATGGCGAGATGAGACCTTGAACTGACTTATATCCTTAGGAAGTGAAGGAATTGACAAAGGGGCGCGTTAGCGGCGTAAGAGTCAGTAAACAGATCAGGTGTAGCGATAGAGCGGTTTAGTTTACGATTCCTATTCCATTAAACAAACGGGCTATTGCGCCTAAGTCAATCCCTCATATCGGCCGGCTGTCTTATGACGGGAGACACAACAAGTAGGTGCGAAGCCTTTCCAAGGAGGGGAAAGCTTGCCAAAGCGATTCTCTGTGTTCTACTTCACATAGGGTGCCTGAGCACAAAGGGGGGTAGCGCAATCATTGAAAGTTTTGATATTCTTTTGATCCGTTGTAGCCTTCAAGCCTCATTTTGGCTTGTCTTGATCAAGGTCATTTCTCTTTCGAAGCCCAAATGTTTGCATATTGTTAGCGTTAGACAACCGAATGCTGCCTACACGACGGAGTAGGGGTTCATTGTGTAAGTCCGATTATCCACTTTCCAGATATGATCCATTTCCATTTCAATGTTTCGACGATCATCCCAGAAGTCACGTCTTTGTGAAAATGTTTGGAACACCTTCCTGTAAATCCCATTGGTCCAGCTTTCCAGATATGATTTGCTCGTGTTGTATCTCCTCAGAACTTTCCATCCTGCCCCATATGAGGACTCTGTCTGCCACTCTTGAACTGGACGAATAGGCCCAAGGTGGCCAAAGAGAAAGAGGAAAGCAAGCTTCCCTTGTCCTTCAATCGCAGCCCAGAATATGGAATAGTGAAATCTGTTGCTTGGTTGAGTGAAATCCGCTTCTTTTGCTTGTGTTGATGTCTTTCTTTGGGTTCCTTGACATAGTTATGAGGTTCCTATACAGTCTGGGATCTGCAGAAGTCTTCCAATTCTAGGCGAATCTGCTCACTTCACAATGAGTTTTGGCTGTTTCCACTTTCTTCTCATATATGTGTGAGAGCGTGAGACATCGATATAGCGTATATAACGAAATCGTCTTCTTTGATTCGAAATGGCTCTAAATTTCCTTCGCCCAAAGCTCCTTTTTCAGGCTAAAGTGGAGAAGCAGTTTTTATTTCGTTTCCTACCTTTTCGACTTCATTTTGTGAGATTGATTTTCTTGTTCCGTTCAGTTTCTTCGTTGAAATCTTAAGAAAAGACCCCGCATTGCACTATAGGAGCATGCTGGGTGAAATGCTCTTTGTTTGAAGTTCATTTCTGAAAATGCTCTAGATCAGTCAGATGTTGAAGTTGAATTGATTGACAAGTATTGATTTATATAGATCAAATGATCATCCATGAGCAAAAAGCAAGCTAAACAGGCTCTGTGAACCAACCTTGTAGTAGTCAGATCTCCTAATGACAGGTTCGTTTCCAATCTCAGTTCAACACAACAGACAAGATCGGTGAAAAAGAGCTTCTTCCGTTGTTGTTCCGTGTTCAATCAAGTAAACCTCTATGCATCGTTTGTTTCACTCAAACCTCTGTTGACTCAAACATCTGTTTGCTGGGTCTTTAGGTTGTTCGGCTTTCCCTATTGATCCATCTGCCACCCATGCTCATAGGGATAATAGTCACCGGAACCTTGAGGCAATTGACTCCGTTTACATTGGAAACTTTCTTTGAGTGTCATCCTTATCTGACCCCATATTTGGGTGAGAACCCTTATGCCTCCTATAGATGGTCAACCTGTAATGTAATAGGGTATTCCTCGCCTAGAGTCTGAATCCTGTTCCGTGTGAGTCGCTCCTATCCGTCCTGCTTTTCTTCCGCTATCTGTCAGCTGTCGGCTTCCCTCTTTGGTGTTGGGTGTGCTCTCCTTCTTTGCCCTTCATCTGGTGAACATGTTGAACCGGGGTACCACCAAGGGTAGGTTGAATCCCCGTCTATAGCACTGGTATACGTATCTTAGTTTCTATGGCAACTCTTTCTTTTTCTCTCTTTCATCGTTATCTCCCTGCGTTATCATTATATGGCAACCTTTCTTTTAGTAACCAGCAAAAGCCTTGGATTCATCCTTATATACTAGTTTATAGCTCGAATCTCATTCTCGGTTCCTTTGCTTGAGAGTTCGCATCCCTTGTTCCTGAGTGGAAATCTTAGCATCCGACAATGAAGGTCTAAGCCTAACATGAATCGGGTTTAGCTACAGTAGAGGGTGTTTTTTGGTTTGAGATGTGGATGTTCAAGGTGTTGATGGGGGAAGGAATTCAGAGTTTGAGATTCTCTGTTGAACTGAGATTGGAAACTCACCTGTAATTAGGTAGGCTAACTGAGCGCTCATTCACTTATTCAGAATGAGATCTATATAAGGAAATAAAGAAAGAAATTCTTCGACTCGCATGTGTTAAGCATATTCAAAAGAACTATGACTTGTTGAGAAATTCATCCATTTGTTCAGGAAAGATCTATCAAGTATCTGAACTTTCCTACCCTACTCGAATAAAGGTTTGCTAGCCATCACTTCACTTCAGAGGACTGGACTCTAACAGCCCGAACCCTCCCCGATTGATCCATAGAAGTCCCCCTTGCCTTTGACTCCTCACTCTTTCATCACAAAAAGACCTATTATTCCTGTACTCTCATACGGAGTGGGAAAGCTCACCAAAGGAGGTTGATACGTTTGTTTGTTTTCTTTTGGTACGCGAACAGATAGCCTCGCAATAGTGCCAGAGTCTCGCCTCTGGGGTTGGTCTAAAAGGATAGGAGAGATTACCTGGTGGTGTCAATCTCTCTAAATGGGGTTGCTCTGCTTGCCTCGGTCTCTATCACTCGCTACTGCTTCTTCTTAGGAGATCCCTCCATATGCTTCTACCCTTTCAAAAAGAGGTATGAGGTACAGGCAACTACAGAAATAACCTCTATCCCAATCGAAGGCTCTGTCTAGTCGAATCTCAGGTGGTTCGGCTGAAAGCCTTATGGGCATGAAGGACCGTGACTATCTGAGTAAAGGGGCTGCTCGTTCTTAATTCGGAGATTTTCTTCCTATGTTATGACCCCGTTTCTTCACGCCATAGGGTGGCGCTTTCGGTGAGGTGGCGGAATTTGCTAGTTCTTCCTCCTATTTTGGAGAGGTATAAAACAGGGACCCTGAGGCTATGCTACATGCTCAAACGATTGCTAAACCCGGCGATCCAATACTAAAAATATTGAATATAAAACGGATGCAATTAGGATCATTTGGAGTAGTTCCTATAACAGCTCCTCGGGTAAGAGACAGATACTCCTTTTCTTTTTTCTATGCTTTGCCCAACCAAGTGTAGTTGCCTTTGGACGAGAGTTTCTCAATGAGCTAGGAGCCTTACTCATCCATTCGGACTCGGCTTAATTGATACGCTTGCTTTAACCTTAAAGGCAGTGGGGAATTGCGCAAGAAGGAAAATCAGAAGTTGCTTTGAATCATCAAGACAGGTGCGATCATTAGCCTTTTTAGAACCAACTTGGATAGGAATTTTCGAAGATGCTTGATTACGATATTCTTGGATCGGTACTCATAAACTTGAAAAGCCCCCCCTCTATGCATGAAGTAAAGCCTAGTTTGAGACAAGCTACATGTCCTATCCCGAGAATTGCTTATTGTATTGATCGTATAGCGCCCAAAACAGCAACAACAACATCTGCTTCAAAGAAACACTTTCAAACAAACTGATAGGAACTTGGCAAGACGGAATTCCAAGCAAAGTTGTAAAGTGAAGTGCTCACCGCTTCCCCGATTTGATAAGCCAATTTGATAAGAAAGGGATGAGACTCACTTCCCCTGCCCTTACCACCCAGCTCTATCAGCTATAGAGACCCATCTGCCACTTTCAGTTCTTGGCTGACAGTATTGTAACAGGAGTACCAAAAAAAGAATTCCACTTCTTTATGCCGGCGCTAAGAATGATAGACTCTCTTGTCTAATGGAATGAAGGAGTTCGTATCATTTTGAGAAGAAGAACCATTCCTGACCAACTTATAGGGCAGAAACTACAGCGTATAGGTATGTATGTAGGGAAGCTTTGCTTGTAGGTTTTTCACACTTCACTTGCTCGACCAAAGGAATAGGAATAGAGAGTCAATGCATCTATCTTAGTCTGCTTCTGCGTCTGAAATTCATTCTTTTGCGCCTCAGCCTTCCAGCCTTCTAAGCGAGGAGTCAGCTAGTTCTCTTATCAACGGCAATCTCATAAAGCCGCTCTATCATACAACTAAAACATCGAGGAAGCTGTTTTACCCGAACCCAAATAGTCGACGCTGATCACAGGTCTCGACGAGCCTGATCTTTGTTTTGGAAAAGGAAGAATCCATTTCCGTAATATGATGAGTAGAAGCACTATTCAATTACAGCTTTCACTCCCTGCACTACTACTGTTAACATATCCCTGTGAAATTAAAGGGACTTCCTTACTGACTTATCTAACTAAAGTAATCTTTAATGAAAATAGATAGTCATTGAGGCAAGCAGCCAAGGAACTAGCTCGACGCCGCAAACGTGAGTATCTTGGTACTGACCGGCCATTCTGATAGAGGAGACCTACTCTAAGCCAAGAAAGAAGAAATAGCCTACATAGTATATGCAGCCATTTTGTTGACTAATGCTTACGCGTTTTGTGAATCTTTTGAATATCTAAATCAATATCAAAAGAATTTCTTCTTGAGCGTATGCAATCGGTGAAGAGGTTGAGGCCTTCGTTCGGTACAGGGCATGAAGCCCCCATACATCTTTGTACATTCATGGTCTTTACACCAAATGTTGAAGAAGCCTTCAGGGATGAAGCAACAAGAAGGATGAAGAAAAAAAGCCAAAGACACCCCCCCAAAGAAAGAAAGGAAGGCTCAACAAACTCTCCTGTAAGTGTGAGGCCTCGGTAAGCAAAAAGCTATAAGTCGAAAATCATCTAGGTCCGTTGATGAATCTCTTTCCTGGGTGACTAGGCTGATGCTACTGAACTCGCCGGGGAGTACCGTGTGGAAGGACTTTTCGAGATCGTCAGCGGGTCATCCCCCTTCTTTCGGCCCCCCTTTCGTATTCCGTTCTGTCAACTCCGATGGATTGCTTCTTTGCGTCGGGTAAGGATTTTCCCTTCTGGTTGGCGGGTCGTAACGTAAAGTGGTCTCCAAGTGCTCATGCTGCTCCACCCTCTTTATATTGTAACAAGAGAGAAAGCGGTTCGTATTCAAAGTCAGGACTTGAGATGGCGGAGATGGTATATTATAGACGCTAGGGATGCCCCGTTCATGACGAATTCATTTGTCAACCTCTTGCCAGAAGGTGCGCTAGCAAGATCGAGAACACTCCTTTTTGGTTCAACTCCAAAATACCTTGTTTCATTCTTTTCGGTCACCCTTCCCCTTCCTGTATCGCTTGTTAAGAAAGAGCCCGCCCCTTTCTTCAATTCAATGAGTAGCCGCGCTAGAGTCCGGTCGTTAGCTGACCCTAGGACCTTTCTTTTTCTAAGCGGAATACGAGCCGGGGCGAGCCACACCACAGTGTAAATGAGACAGACGTGAATCAATATGCGTTGAACCAGTCATACATACGGCATATGGGGAAAGGGAAATAGCGTCTGAGATGTGCGCTATAAGACTTCCTACCCCTTAGCATGAACCTCTAGCGACCTAGCTAATTACGGATGCGGATGACCAAAGAAGCAAACCGGCTATTCCTTCAGAAGGCATGGACTCCAGGGCAAACCACTCTTCCTATCTGATTGGTTTACCAAGATCCGGCTTACCTGACTTTGAGGGGGGAGCTTATGCTCGGTGCAATCCATACTCATGAGAGGTCCTATTCCTAACGTGACTCGTCCTTTCACCGTAAGTTCTGACTATTCTATTCACTCCACATTGAATAAAGCAGAAGAGACGGAGGAAAGAGGATTGGGCATTTATTAGGCTTTCTTTGATCCTTCATTTCTCGACTAAGACTTTTTGTCATATCATCAATTCCATCCAATTCGTTTCTCTTTTCTTTTATAAGAGAATCATGGATCCGGGCTCAGAGCGGAAAATTTCATTTGAAAGAGCATCCAATGGTTAGCGTTCGGCAACGAGTGCCTCAGACGCTGTGTGGTCTACTCTACCTCAATTCACCATTTCGAACCCTCCCCGTTATGACTTAGAGCATCCCTCACGTCTTATAAGTGACTTGCGAAAGGAAGGACAAGTTGGTTTGAGGACCCGTTGGTCAAAGGAAAGATGGAAACAGGGGAGTTGGCTGATAAAGATGGACAGTAACGATCGCGTAATATCCATTTTTCGGCCTCGTCATCGAAAGCGTCTTCCAATTGCTCGGAAATTCTCAGCTATATGGGGGGCTTGGATGGTGAGCAAAAACAATTGATCACGAAGTTGGTCAACTTTCGCATGAAAGAAGGTAAAAGAACAAGAGTTCGTGCTATTGTTTATCAAACTTTTCATCGCCCAGCCCGAACTGAACAAGATGTAATCAAACTTATGGTTGACGCCCTAGAGAATATAAAGCCCATATGCGAAGTGGAAAAAGTAGGAATAGCAGGTACTATTTATGATGTCCCCGGGATTGTAGCCAGGGATCGTCAACAAACCTTAGCTATTCGTTGGATCCTTGAAGCAGCTTTCAAACGACGTATAAGCTACAGGATAAGCTTAGAGAAATGTTCATTTGCTGAGATACTGGATGCTTACCGAAAGAGGGGAATTGCACGTAAGAAAAGGGAGAATCTTCATGTACTGGCTTCCAAAAATCGAAGTTTCGCGCATTTCAGATGGTGGTAAAGTGAGACCACATAAAGAGCTCTTCCTCATTCAGTCAAATTATTCAGTAAGATATGGTTCCTTTTTGTTTGAATCTTCATATAGAAAGCCGGCTTCCTCATACTTCTCCCTTCATTCATTGAGTTGGAGGAATCCATAGGAGGCCCGCCCGTTATGCATTGCATGAAAGAGCCTTTCTTTCTACGACTTCTCTTTTGCCCCAGGTCGAATGAGAAAGGGAGATCAACCCAAAAATAGGCCATGAATGAAGAAGTAGCGGGCCTTTCATCCTCTTTCTAGTGACTCTCGGGGAGAGCTGATCTAATAAATGCACTTCAAAGGGAGGGAAGCTAGGTTTCCCATTTCTTATTCTGAGAAGGATCGTTTGTTTCTGTATACTTGCGTCTTAGGACTACCCTTTGTAATGACCCCGTTGAGCTACCTTTTTCTTTTCTTGCCGGGTCTATTTCATTTTCCAAAAGAAAACTAGAACCTGATTTCCTAATTAGCTTGGGATCTTATTTGATTACTAGGTGGATGTCAGGTCCAACCAAAGCACTGCTTATTGAATAACTTCACTTCAGCACCACCCTATGAGCAGCGAAGTCTGTT
>NW_026775771.1:312500-315000 GCF_030987335.1 Cornus florida | reverse complement strand
CTAGAAGACTAAGAAATGCTTTGCTCGAGACGGATTTCGATTTGGAGGTTCCCCCGAGTTAATTTTTGCCCATTATGACTCCTCGCCCGCACGCTCGTGCACCCCGGCGTGCACGTGGGCATCGTTGGCTAAAAAATGAAGTTTGGAGTTTGGGTTTGAAAATTTTATGGGAGCTTCCTAGAAGCCTAAGAAGTGCTTTGCTCGAGACGGATTTCGATTTGGAGGTCCCCCGAGTTAATTTTGCCCATTATGACTCCTCGCCCGCACGCTTAAGCACCCCCGCGTGCACGTGGGCATTGTGTGCTAAAAAATGAAGTTTGGAGTTTGGGTTTGAAAATTTTATGGGAGCTTCCTAGAAGCCTAAGAAATGCTTTGCTCGAGACGGATTTCGATTTGGAGGTCCCCCGAGTTAAGTTTGCCCTTTATGACTCCTCGCCCGCATGCTCGTGCACACCGGCGTGCACGTGGGCATCGTATGCTAAAAAATGAAGTTTGGAGTTTGGGTTTGAAAATTTTACGGGAACTTCCTAGAAGCCTAAGAAATGCTTTGCTCGAGACGGATTTCGATTTGGAGGTCCGCCGTGTTAATTTTGCCAATTACGGCTCCTCGCCCGCACGCTCGTGCACCCCGACGTGCAACACCGGCGCGCACGTGGGCATCGTATGCTAAAAAATGAAGTTTGGAGTTTGGGTTTGAAAATTTTACGGGAACTTCCTAGAAGCCTAAGAAATGCTTTGCTCGAGACGGATTTCGATTTGGAGGTCCCCCGAGTTAATTTTGCCCATTACGACTCCTCGCCCGCACGCTCGTGCACCCCGGCGTGCACGTGGGCATAGTATGCTAAAAAATGAAGTTTGGAGTTTGGGTTCGGAAATTTTATGGGAGCTTCCTAGAAGCCTAAGAACTGCTTTGCTCGAGACGGATTTTGATTTGGAGATCCCCCGAGTTAGTTTTGCCCATTATGACTCCTTCCCCCGCACGCTCAAGCACCCCCGCGTGCACGGGGGCATCGTATGCTAAAAAATGAAGTTTGGAGTTTGGGTTTGGAAATTTTATGGGAGCTTCCTAGAAGCCTAAGAAGTGCTTTGCTCGAGACGGATTTCGATTTGGAGGTCCCCCGAGTTAATTTGCCCATTATGACTCCTCGCCCGCACGCTTAAGCACCCCCGCGTGCACGTGGGCATTGTGTGCTAAAAAATGAAGTTTGGAGTTTGGGTTTGAAAATTTTACGGGAACTTCCTAGAAGCTAAGAAATGCTTTGCTCGAGACGGATTTCGATTTGGAGGTCCCCCGAGTTAATTTTGCCCATTACGACTCCTCGCCCGCACGCTCGTGCACCCCGGCGTGCACGTGGGGCATCGTATGCTAAAAAATGAAGTTTGGAGTTTGGGTTTGAAAATTTTATGGGAGCTTCCTAGAAGCTTAAGAAGTGTTTTGCTCGAGACGGATTTTCGATTTGGAGGTCCCCCGAGTCAATGTTGCCCATTATGGCTCCTCTCCCGCATGCTCAAGCACCCCTGCGTGCACGTGGGCATTGTATGCTAAAAAATAAAGTTTGGAGTTTGGGTTGGAAGTTTTATGGGAGCTTCCTTGAAGCTTAAGAAGTGTTTTGCTCGAGACGGATTTCGATTTGGAGGTCCCCCGAGTCAATGTTGCCCATTATGGCTCCTCGCCCGCACCGCTCAAGCACCCCGGCGTGCACGTGGGCATTGTATGCTAAAAAATAAAGTTTGGAGTTTGGGTTTGGAAGTTTTATGGAGCTTCCTAGAAGCTTAAGAAGTGTTTTGCTCGAGACGGATTTCGATTTGGAGGTCCCCCGAGTCAATGTTGCCCATTATGGCTCCTCTCCCGCATGCTCAAGCACCCCTGCGTGCACACCGGCGTGCACGTGGGCATTGTAGGCTAAAAAATGAAGTTTGGAGTTTGGTTTGGAAATTTTATGGGAGCTTCCTTGAAGCCTAAGAAGTGTTTTGCTCGAAACGGAATTCGATTTGGAGGTCCCCCGAGTCAATTTTTGCCCATTACGACTCCTCGCTCGCATGCAATATCTACTCCTGTCAGAGCTGTGGTTTTACTTAAGACTACTATAGGGGGGGGGGGAGTTCTCAGCACCAAGAGCTGCAAGTAAGGCCATTGCTTGCTTTGCAGTCTCGATTGCTCTACTAGTGAATAGTAGATGTCTTGGTTAGCTTGGAACGAAAAAAAAAAATTTTTGGGGAAAAAAAAAAAAAAAAGTTTTTGTGAAAAAAAAAATTTCGAAAAAAAAAAAAAAAAAAAAATTTTTTTGGATGCCTCGGTTTTCTATTTGTTTTGCTTGGGTAGATTAGGAAAAAAAAAAAAAAAAATTTTTTTTGTTGGATGCCTCGGGTCTTCATATTCTTTCTCGGCTATTTCGAAAAAAAAAAAAAAAAAAATTCCGGGAAAGAGAAAAAAAAAATTATTTTTTGTTGGTTGCCTCGGTCTTCATGTTCTTTCTCTGGTATATGGGAAAGAAAAAAA
>NW_026775771.1:270000-272500 GCF_030987335.1 Cornus florida | reverse complement strand
GATTTGGAGGTCCCCCGAGTTAATTTTGCCCATTATGACTCCTCGCCCGCACGCTTAAGCACCCCCGCGTGCACGTGGGCATTGTGTGCTAAAAAATGAAGTTTGGAGTTTGGGTTTGAAAATTTTATGGGAGCTTCCTAGAAGCCTAAGAAATGCTTTGCTCGAGACGGATTTCGATTTGGAGGTCCCCCGAGTTAAGTTTGCCCTTTATGACTCCTCGCCCGCATGCTCGTGCACACCGGCGTGCACGTGGGCATCGTATGCTAAAAAATGAAGTTTGGAGTTTGGGTTTGAAAATTTTACGGGAACTTCCTAGAAGCCTAAGAAATGCTTTGCTCGAGACGGATTTCGATTTGGAGGTCCGCCGTGTTAATTTTGCCAATTACGGCTCCTCGCCCGCACGCTCGTGCACCCCGACGTGCACACCGGCGCGCACGTGGGCATCGTATGCTAAAAAATGAAGTTTGGAGTTTGGGTTTGAAAATTTTACGGGAACTTCCTAGAAGCCTAAGAAATGCTTTGCTCGAGACGGATTTCGATTTGGAGGTCCCCCGAGTTAATTTTGCCCATTACGACTCCTCGCCCGCACGCTCGTGCACCCCGGCGTGCACGTGGGCATAGTATGCTAAAAAATGAAGTTTGGAGTTTGGGTTCGGAAATTTTATGGGAGCTTCCTAGAAGCCTAAGAACTGCTTTGCTCGAGACGGATTTTGATTTGGAGATCCCCCGAGTTAGTTTTGCCCATTATGACTCCTCCCCCGCACGCTCAAGCACCCCCGCGTGCACGGGGGCATCGTATGCTAAAAAATGAAGTTTGGAGTTTGGGTTTGGAAATTTTATGGGAGCTTCCTAGAAGCCTAAGAAGTGCTTTGCTCGAGACGGATTTCGATTTGGAGGTCCCCCGAGTTAATTTTGCCCATTATGACTCCTCGCCCGCACGCTTAAGCACCCCCGCGTGCACGTGGGCATTGTGTGCTAAAAAATGAAGTTTGGAGTTTGGGTTTGAAAATTTTACGGGAACTTCCTAGAAGCCTAAGAAATGCTTTGCTCGAGACGGATTTCGATTTGGAGGTCCCCCGAGTTAATTTTGCCCATTACGACTCCTCGCCCGCACGCTCGTGCACCCCGGCGTGCACGTGGGCATCGTATGCTAAAAAATGAAGTTTGGAGTTTGGGTTTGAAAATTTTATGGGAGCTTCCTAGAAGCTTAAGAAGTGTTTTGCTCGAGACGGATTTCGATTTGGAGGTCCCCCGAGTCAATGTTGCCCATTATGGCTCCTCTCCCGCATGCTCAAGCACCCCTGCGTGCACGTGGGCATTGTATGCTAAAAAATAAAGTTTGGAGTTTGGGTTTGGAAGTTTTATGGGAGCTTCCTTGAAGCTTAAGAAGTGTTTTGCTCGAGACGGATTTCGATTTGGAGGTCCCCCGAGTCAATGTTGCCCATTATGGCTCCTCGCCCGCACGCTCAAGCACCCCGGCGTGCACGTGGGCATTGTATGCTAAAAAATAAAGTTTGGAGTTTGGGTTTGGAAGTTTTATGGGAGCTTCCTAGAAGCTTAAGAAGTGTTTTGCTCGAGACGGATTTCGATTTGGAGGTCCCCCGAGTCAATGTTGCCCATTATGGCTCCTCTCCCGCATGCTCAAGCACCCCTGCGTGCACACCGGCGTGCACGTGGGCATTGTAGGCTAAAAAATGAAGTTTGGAGTTTGGGTTTGGAAATTTTATGGGAGCTTCCTTGAAGCCTAAGAAGTGTTTTGCTCGAAACGGAATTCGATTTGGAGGTCCCCCGAGTCAATTTTGCCCATTACGACTCCTCGCTCGCATGCAATATCTACTCCTGTCAGAGCTGTGGTTTTACTTAAGACTACTATAGGGGGGGGGGAGTTCTCAGCACCAAGAGCTGCAAGTAAGGCCATTGCTTGCTTTGCAGTCTCGATTGCTCTACTAGTGAATAGTAGATGTCTTGGTTAGCTTGGAACGAAAAAAAAAAATTTTTGGGGAAAAAAAAAAAAAAAAGTTTTTGTGAAAAAAAAATTTTCGAAAAAAAAAAAAAAAAAAAAAATTTTTTTGGATGCCTCGGTTTTCTATTTGTTTTGCTTGGGTAGATTAGGAAAAAAAAAAAAAAAAATTTTTTTGTTGGATGCCTCGGTCTTCATATTCTTTCTCGGCTATTTCGAAAAAAAAAAAAAAAAATTCCGGGAAAGAGAAAAAAAAAATTATTTTTTGTTGGTTGCCTCGGTCTTCATGTTCTTTCTCTGGTATATGGGAAAGAAAAAAAAAAAAAAAAAATTTTGGATGCCTCGGTCTTCTTGTTCTCGGTTGGATTTATCGAAAAAAAAAAAAAAAAAAAAAAAAAAAAAAAAAAAAAAATTTTGATGCCTCGGTCTTCTTGTTCTTGCTTTGGTATATCGGAGAAAAAAAAAAAAAAATTTTTTGGATGCCTCGGTCTTCTTGTTCATTCTTCGGTATATCAAAAAAAAAAAAAAAAAAAAAAAAAA
>NW_026775771.1:175000-177500 GCF_030987335.1 Cornus florida | reverse complement strand
CGCCCGCACGCTCGTGCACCCCGGCGTGCACGTGGGCATCGTTGGCTAAAAAATGAAGTTTGGAGTTTGGGTTTGAAAATTTTATGGGAGCTTCCTAGAAGCCTAAGAAGTGCTTTGCTCGAGACGGATTTCGATTTGGAGGTCCCCCGAGTTAATTTTGCCCATTATGACTCCTCGCCCGCACGCTTAAGCACCCCCGCGTGCACGTGGGCATTGTGTGCTAAAAAATGAAGTTTGGAGTTTGGGTTTGAAAATTTTATGGGAGCTTCCTAGAAGCCTAAGAAATGCTTTGCTCGAGACGGATTTCGATTTGGAGGTCCCCCGAGTTAAGTTTGCCCTTTATGACTCCTCGCCCGCATGCTCGTGCACACCGGCGTGCACGTGGGCATCGTATGCTAAAAAATGAAGTTTGGAGTTTGGGTTTGAAAATTTTACGGGAACATCCTAGAAGCCTAAGAAATGCTTTGCTCGAGACGGATTTCGATTTGGAGGTCCGCCGTGTTAATTTTGCCAATTACGGCTCCTCGCCCGCACGCTCGTGCACCCCGACGTGCACACCGGCGCGCACGTGGGCATCGTATGCTAAAAAATGAAGTTTGGAGTTTGGGTTTGAAAATTTTACGGGAACTTCCTAGAAGCCTAAGAAATGCTTTGCTCGAGACGGATTTCGATTTGGAGGTCCCCCGAGTTAATTTTGCCCATTACGACTCCTCGCCCGCACGCTCGTGCACCCCGGCGTGCACGTGGGCATAGTATGCTAAAAAATGAAGTTTGGAGTTTGGGTTCGGAAATTTTATGGGAGCTTCCTAGAAGCCTAAGAACTGCTTTGCTCGAGACGGATTTTGATTTGGAGATCCCCCGAGTTAGTTTTGCCCATTATGACTCCTCCCCCGCACGCTCAAGCACCCCCGCGTGCACGGGGGCATCGTATGCTAAAAAATGAAGTTTGGAGTTTGGGTTTGGAAATTTTATGGGAGCTTCCTAGAAGCCTAAGAAGTGCTTTGCTCGAGACGGATTTCGATTTGGAGGTCCCCCGAGTTAATTTTGCCCATTATGACTCCTCGCCCGCACGCTTAAGCACCCCCGCGTGCACGTGGGCATTGTGTGCTAAAAAATGAAGTTTGGAGTTTGGGTTTGAAAATTTTACGGGAACTTCCTAGAAGCCTAAGAAATGCTTTGCTCGAGACGGATTTCGATTTGGAGGTCCCCCGAGTTAATTTTGCCCATTACGACTCCTCGCCCGCACGCTCGTGCACCCCGGCGTGCACGTGGGCATCGTATGCTAAAAAATGAAGTTTGGAGTTTGGGTTTGAAAATTTTATGGGAGCTTCCTAGAAGCTTAAGAAGTGTTTTGCTCGAGACGGATTTCGATTTGGAGGTCCCCCGAGTCAATGTTGCCCATTATGGCTCCTCTCCCGCATGCTCAAGCACCCCTGCGTGCACGTGGGCATTGTATGCTAAAAAATAAAGTTTGGAGTTTGGGTTTGGAAGTTTTATGGGAGCTTCCTTGAAGCTTAAGAAGTGTTTTGCTCGAGACGGATTTCGATTTGGAGGTCCCCCGAGTCAATGTTGCCCATTATGGCTCCTCGCCCGCACGCTCAAGCACCCCGGCGTGCACGTGGGCATTGTATGCTAAAAAATAAAGTTTGGAGTTTGGGTTTGGAAGTTTTATGGGAGCTTCCTAGAAGCTTAAGAAGTGTTTTGCTCGAGACGGATTTCGATTTGGAGGTCCCCCGAGTCAATGTTGCCCATTATGGCTCCTCTCCCGCATGCTCAAGCACCCCTGCGTGCACACCGGCGTGCACGTGGGCATTGTAGGCTAAAAAATGAAGTTTGGAGTTTGGGTTTGGAAATTTTATGGGAGCTTCCTTGAAGCCTAAGAAGTGTTTTGCTCGAAACGGAATTCGATTTGGAGGTCCCCCGAGTCAATTTTGCCCATTACGACTCCTCGCTCGCATGCAATATCTACTCCTGTCAGAGCTGTGGTTTTACTTAAGACTACTATAGGGGGGGGGGAGTTCTCAGCACCAAGAGCTGCAAGTAAGGCCATTGCTTGCTTTGCAGTCTCGATTGCTCTACTAGTGAATAGTAGATGTCTTGGTTAGCTTGGAACGAAAAAAAAAAATTTTTGGGGAAAAAAAAAAAAAAAAGTTTTTGTGAAAAAAAAATTTTCGAAAAAAAAAAAAAAAAAAAAAATTTTTTTGGATGCCTCGGTTTTCTATTTGTTTTGCTTGGGTAGATTAGGAAAAAAAAAAAAAAAAATTTTTTTGTTGGATGCCTCGGTCTTCATATTCTTTCTCGGCTATTTCGAAAAAAAAAAAAAAAAATTCCGGGAAAGAGAAAAAAAAAATTATTTTTTGTTGGTTGCCTCGGTCTTCATGTTCTTTCTCTGGTATATGGGAAAGAAAAAAAAAAAAAAAAAATTTTGGATGCCTCGGTCTTCTTGTTCTCGGTTGGATTTATCGAAAAAAAAAAAAAAAAAAAAAAAAAAAAAAAAAAA
>NW_026775771.1:132500-135000 GCF_030987335.1 Cornus florida | reverse complement strand
GTGTGCTAAAAAATGAAGTTTGGAGTTTGGGTTTGAAAATTTTATGGGAGCTTCCTAGAAGCCTAAGAAATGCTTTGCTCGAGACGGATTTCGATTTGGAGGTCCCCCGAGTTAAGTTTGCCCTTTATGACTCCTCGCCCGCATGCTCGTGCACACCGGCGTGCACGTGGGCATCGTATGCTAAAAAATGAAGTTTGGAGTTTGGGTTTGAAAATTTTACGGGAACTTCCTAGAAGCCTAAGAAATGCTTTGCTCGAGACGGATTTCGATTTGGAGGTCCGCCGTGTTAATTTTGCCAATTACGGCTCCTCGCCCGCACGCTCGTGCACCCCGACGTGCACACCGGCGCGCACGTGGGCATCGTATGCTAAAAAATGAAGTTTGGAGTTTGGGTTTGAAAATTTTACGGGAACTTCCTAGAAGCCTAAGAAATGCTTTGCTCGAGACGGATTTCGATTTGGAGGTCCCCCGAGTTAATTTTGCCCATTACGACTCCTCGCCCGCACGCTCGTGCACCCCGGCGTGCACGTGGGCATAGTATGCTAAAAAATGAAGTTTGGAGTTTGGGTTCGGAAATTTTATGGGAGCTTCCTAGAAGCCTAAGAACTGCTTTGCTCGAGACGGATTTTGATTTGGAGATCCCCCGAGTTAGTTTTGCCCATTATGACTCCTCCCCCGCACGCTCAAGCACCCCCGCGTGCACGGGGGCATCGTATGCTAAAAAATGAAGTTTGGAGTTTGGGTTTGGAAATTTTATGGGAGCTTCCTAGAAGCCTAAGAAGTGCTTTGCTCGAGACGGATTTCGATTTGGAGGTCCCCCGAGTTAATTTTGCCCATTATGACTCCTCGCCCGCACGCTTAAGCACCCCCGCGTGCACGTGGGCATTGTGTGCTAAAAAATGAAGTTTGGAGTTTGGGTTTGAAAATTTTACGGGAACTTCCTAGAAGCCTAAGAAATGCTTTGCTCGAGACGGATTTCGATTTGGAGGTCCCCCGAGTTAATTTTGCCCATTACGACTCCTCGCCCGCACGCTCGTGCACCCCGGCGTGCACGTGGGCATCGTATGCTAAAAAATGAAGTTTGGAGTTTGGGTTTGAAAATTTTATGGGAGCTTCCTAGAAGCTTAAGAAGTGTTTTGCTCGAGACGGATTTCGATTTGGAGGTCCCCCGAGTCAATGTTGCCCATTATGGCTCCTCTCCCGCATGCTCAAGCACCCCTGCGTGCACGTGGGCATTGTATGCTAAAAAATAAAGTTTGGAGTTTGGGTTTGGAAGTTTTATGGGAGCTTCCTTGAAGCTTAAGAAGTGTTTTGCTCGAGACGGATTTCGATTTGGAGGTCCCCCGAGTCAATGTTGCCCATTATGGCTCCTCGCCCGCACGCTCAAGCACCCCGGCGTGCACGTGGGCATTGTATGCTAAAAAATAAAGTTTGGAGTTTGGGTTTGGAAGTTTTATGGGAGCTTCCTAGAAGCTTAAGAAGTGTTTTGCTCGAGACGGATTTCGATTTGGAGGTCCCCCGAGTCAATGTTGCCCATTATGGCTCCTCTCCCGCATGCTCAAGCACCCCTGCGTGCACACCGGCGTGCACGTGGGCATTGTAGGCTAAAAAATGAAGTTTGGAGTTTGGGTTTGGAAATTTTATGGGAGCTTCCTTGAAGCCTAAGAAGTGTTTTGCTCGAAACGGAATTCGATTTGGAGGTCCCCCGAGTCAATTTTGCCCATTACGACTCCTCGCTCGCATGCAATATCTACTCCTGTCAGAGCTGTGGTTTTACTTAAGACTACTATAGGGGGGGGGGAGTTCTCAGCACCAAGAGCTGCAAGTAAGGCCATTGCTTGCTTTGCAGTCTCGATTGCTCTACTAGTGAATAGTAGATGTCTTGGTTAGCTTGGAACGAAAAAAAAAATTTTTTGGGGAAAAAAAAAAAAAAAAGTTTTTGTGAAAAAAAATTTTTCGAAAAAAAAAAAAAAAAAAAAAATTTTTTTGGATGCCTCGGTCTTCTATTTGTTTTGCTTGGGTAGATTAGGAAAAAAAAAAAAAAAAATTTTTTTGTTGGATGCCTCGGTCTTCATATTCTTTCTCGGCTATTTCGAAAAAAAAAAAAAAAAATTCCGGGAAAGAGAAAAAAAAAATTATTTTTTGTTGGTTGCCTCGGTCTTCATGTTCTTTCTCTGGTATATGGGAAAGAAAAAAAAAAAAAAAAAATTTTGGATGCCTCGGTCTTCTTGTTCTCGGTTGGATTTATCGAAAAAAAAAAAAAAAAAAAAAAAAAAAAAAAAAAAAAATTTTGATGCCTCGGTCTTCTTGTTCTTGCTTTGGTATATCGGAGAAAAAAAAAAAAAAATTTTTTGGATGCCTCGGTCTTCTTGTTCATTCTTCGGTATATCAAAAAAAAAAAAAAAAAAAAAAAAAAAAAATTTGAGACTTCGGTCTTCTTGTTCTTGCTTTGGTATATCGGAGAAAAAAAAAAAAAAAAATTTTGGATGCCTCGGTCTTC